>NC_086445.1:419927181-420227181 GCF_028390025.1 Pseudophryne corroboree | reverse complement strand
ATAGTACGGTCTATATGGAGCAATAAAAGCTCCCTGGATCTTGCTTTTATCAAGAGATCATCCAGGTAAAGTACAACATTGATCCCTTGGACCCGGAGTTGGAACATCATCTCCGCCATCACCTTTGTGAACACCCTCCGAGCCATGGACAAGCCGAAGGGTAGCGCCTGGAACTGGTAGTGGTCGTTTAGCAGGGCAAACCTCAGGTAGGCCCGATAAGGTGGCCAAATCGTGATATGGAGATAGGCGTCTTATATCCAGGGAGACCATGAACTCCCATTCTTCCAGGCCCGCAATCACTGCTCGCAAGGATTCCATCTTGAACTTGGAAACCTTTAGGTAAGGGTTCAAGGATTTTAGAATCAAAAAGGGCCTTACCGAACAGTCCGGTTTCGGTACTACGAACAAGCTGGAGTAGTAACCCTTTTCCTGTTGTCACAGCGGCACTGAAACAATGACTTGGGATTGGACCAATTTTAGGATGGCCTGTTGCAGCGTATCCTCCAAAGCTGGTAAGCTTGATTTGAAAAATCGTTGGGGAGGAGCACTGTCGAACTCCAGCTTGTAGCCCTAAGAAATGAGGTCCTTGACCCAGGTATCCTGGCAGGAACTTACTCAGATGCGGCTGAAGTGATGCAGCCGAGCTCCCACCTCAAGATCCCCTCGGGGTGGGTGGGGACCATCATGCTGAGGCCTTAGTGAAAGCTGCCCTGGTGCTCTGAGAACTGGCAATCGCTGGTTTTCTTGTCTTACCTCTGGTGCCTCTAACAGCGTTGGAGGCACCTCTGGCCCTAGATCTAAACCGGTTAAGACCGAAAGGACTGGGTCGACGGTCCCTGGTAGGAACGACTAGCCGGCGGGGCCCCACAGGGGAGAAACGTGGATTTCCCCGCAGTAACTTTAGAAATCCACGTATCCAATTCCACCCCGAAGAGCCATTCCCCCGAAAAGAGAACCTTGACACTGCACTTGGATTCTGCGTCCGCTATCCACTGATGCAACCACAAAGCCCTGCGCGCCGACACTGCCATAGAAGTGGTCCTAGCATTAATATTGCCTAGCTCCTTGAGAGAATCACACAGGACGAGTGCAGTGTCCTGAATGTGCTTCAGGAGAGTCACTGTAGTAACCAGGGGTAAATCCCCCAAGAGGTCCTCCTGAATCTGAGTAGCCCAGGTATGAATGGCAGGAGTCATCCTGCAACCTGCTAGGACCGGTCTTTGTGACATACCCACTGCTGTGTAGATAGACTTCAGTGTAGTCTCTATCTTCCTATCCCCAGGGTCCTTCATGGTGAAGGAGCCCAGGGCCGGCAGTACCGCATTTTTGGATAGGCACGAGACTGATACGTCCACAGCCGAGGACTCTTCCCAGAATTTTCTGTTTTCAGGAGCAAATTGGAAAGTGTGTAAAAGCCGTTTTGACACTTGGTATTTTTTAGCTGGATTTTTCCAGGATAACTTTAATAGTTTTTTTAATTCTGCAGAAACAGGCTTGTTCTGTGTGAAGAAAAACGACTGCTGTGCCGCAGCATCCTCTAGAGGGAGTCTTAACACGTCCTGTATAGCTAAAATGAGGGGTTCAATACCCTGTGCAGAAGGGGAATCCCCAGTAACGGGATCCAATTCCACCCCCTCCTCCTGTATCTCCTCAGAATAAGCAGGTAACCCACGTTTCAGTGGTCCTGAGTTAGAGAGGGGGGGGCTGTGGAACCTCTGCCCTTGCAGCTAGTTACAGCCTGCTGCAGTTGTTGAGTTTCTTGACACCCCCCCCCCCCCCCCCCCCCCAGTCCCCTCACTGAGCGGTGAGGACTGACTACATTGTTAACATGATAATGAACCAGACTTAGCAGAAGAGAAGCTGGTGTGACAAACTGCATAATTGGTGTTTTACCATGTTTACAGTAAACAACACTTATATACACCTACACAAACAAGTAATATAATAGCAAGCCTGCCCTTGCTGTATGAGAGGGAGAGAGAGAGAGAGAGAGAGAGAAGGGAACAGCACACCCAAGCTAAACAGCCCCAGTGAGGCTGCAAGCTGATATAACACGGTGAAACACTGGTGTTTTGTCATTTTCAGGACACAGATTGTGTACAACAGCGGCTCTCCCCCTTTGCTACACCCCTGTACCAGTTTTCCTGCGTATCCTGAGTGTCTGGAGGAGCTGTGTGTGCCTGATGTTGCAGCTGTAAGCAGAGGAAGGCACCAAAACGCCACTGGTCACGCTCTGAGGAAGCTCCACCTCCTGTAATAGCGCCAGAGATTCTGTAATCTTTACACTGGCAAAAGTCTCCCTATGAGAATAAAACGTCACACAAGTGCTAGTTTTACCCACCGCTGCCAGTATACACAGGGGGGCTATAGCGGGTCCCCCTTAGGAGGGTCCCATATGCTGCCCCTGCGTTCTGCCGCTCCATGAACCGTGGGACTCCCCCTTAGTGGGGCCCCCCAGTTTGTACTCACCACTAATGTCACCTTCAGGCTATTGTTAGGGGTGTGCGGCATGCTGTGCGGCATGCTGCGATTGTGACCGCCAAGTCGCAGTGCCCTGCTGTAGAAACAACCTCTCAGGACCTGCAGCGGGGAAGCAATTCGGACACCACGCCCCCCCCAACTCCCACGGTGCAGGTATGCTGTTGTCCAAACAGCATACTGAAAATAGCAAAGATTGAAAAGAAACTGAAGAAAACTCTCTGGAGCTCCACAGTGTGCATCCTCTCCTGAGGGCACTTTTTTCTAAACTGCCTGTGGGAGGGGGCATAGAGGGGAGGAGCCAGCACACCCAGTTGAAGAAATTTAAAGTGTACCGGCTCCTTTGGACCCCATCTATACCCAATTGTACTAGATTCCCCCAATATCCCTTATGGATGCTAGAGAAAACAAGTTTAAATCACAGCAATCCATAAACAAAGTCCTGGCCACATTCTTCTGGGATTGCTGAGGTGTTATTCTCATCGATTACTTGGAACCTACCCAATCAATCAACAGTGATCGATACATTATTACACTTAAGAAGCTGAAAGTAGCCATCCACAAAAAAAGGTCAACAATTCCACTGTCAAAGGTCATCTTACACTACGACAGACCTCAGACTTCGATGGCAACATCTGCGGCCATTGCCAAAATGGGGTGAGCAATAAAGGCATATCCACAATACAGTACTGATTTGGCCACACACACACACGGGTTGTCCAAAAAGTGATTCCTAAATGCTCATAACTCAAAATTTATTACAGATTTGAAGTAAAATACTTTGAAGTCTTGCCACATATATTATCCACAATCAGTCCGGCAATCACTAGAATGTCAATTTGCTGACCCTGTTGCCCTCCACCAATGTAGCCAAGCTACCACATGGATGCAAAAAAAAAATTCGGCGGCACTCAGGAAAAAAATTACATGACACAAGCCTGGTAGTTTCACCAACGATTGAATGGCAGAAACATTTTCATCAGGGCAGTTATAATAAGATTTTACTTACCAGTAAATATATTTCTCGTAGTCCGTAGAGGATGCTGCGACTCCGTAAGGACCATTGGGAATAGACGGGCTCCGCAGGAGATAGGGCACTTTAAGAAAGCTTTGGACTCTGGGTGTGCACTGGCTCCTCCCTCTATGCCCCTCCTCCAGACCTCAGTTAGGGAAACTGTGCCCAGAGGAGATGGACAGTACGAGGAAGGATTTTTGTAAATCTAAGGGCAAGATCCATACCAGCCACACCAATCACACCGTATAACTTGTGATAAACTTACCCAGTTAACAGGATGAACAACATAGCCACGGTTCCACCGAAAAACTATAACATAACCCTTATGTAAGCAATAACTATTTACAAGTCTTGCAGAAGAAGTCCGCACTTGGGACGGGCGCCCAGCATAGTCTACGGACTACGAGAAATAGATTTACCGGTAAGTAAAATCTTATTTTCTCTAACGTCCTTGAGGATGCTGGGACTCCGTAAGGACCATGGGGATTATACCAAAGCTCCCAAACGGGCGGGAGAGTGCGGATGACTCTGCAGCACCGATTGAGCAAACAGGAGGTCCTCCTCAGCCAGGGTATCAAACTTATAGAACTTTGCAAAGATGTTTGTCCCCGACCAAGTAGCTGCTCGGCACAACTGTAATGCCGAGACCCCTCGGGCAGCCGCCCAAGAAGAGCCCACTTTCCTAGTGGAGTGGGCCTTAACCGATTTCGGTAACTGCAATCCTGGCGTAGAATGCACCTGCTGAATCGTGTTACAGATCCAGCGAGCAATAGTCTGCTTTGAAGCAGGAGCGCCAACCTTGTTGGCCGCATACAGAACGAACAAAGCTTCAGTCTTCCTGATTCTAGCCGTTCTGGTCACATAAATCTTCAAAGCCCTGACTACATCCAGGGACTCTGAATCCTCTAAGTCCCGTGTAGCCACAGGCATGACAATAGGTTGGTTCACATGAAAAGATGAGACCACTTTTGGCAGAAAGTGAGGGCGAGTCCTCAACTCTGCCCTATCCACGTGAAAAACCAAGTATGGGCTTTTATGTGATAAGGCCGCCAATTCGGAAACACGTCTTGCCGAAGCTAACGCCAACAACATGACCACTTTCCACGTGAGGTATTTCAACTCCACAGTTTTGAGTGGTTCAAACCAAGGTGACTTGAGGAAACGTAACACCACGTTAAGATCCCAAGGCGCCACCGGAGGCACAAAAGGAGGCTGAATATGCAGCACTCTCTTCACAAAGGTCTGTACTTCAGGAATAGAGGCCAATTCTCTTTGAAAGAAAATGGATAAGGCCGAAATCTGGACCTTTATGGACCCTAATTTTAGGCCCAAAGTCACTCCTGTTTGAAGGAAGTGAAGTAGACGGCCCAAATGGAACTCCTCCGTAGGAGCAGCTCTGGCCTCACACCAAGAAACATATTTCCGCCATATACGGTGATAATGTTTTAACGTCACGTCTTTCCTAGCCTTGATCAGGGTAGGAATGACTTCCTCCGGAATCCCTTTTTCTGCTAGGATCCGGCATTCAACCGCCATGCCGTCAAACGCAGCCGCGGTAAGTCTTGGAACAGACAGGGCCCCTGCCGCAGCAGGTCCTGCCTTAGAGGAAGAGGCCACGGATCCCCTGCGAGCAACTCTTGCAGCTCCGGATACCAAGTCCTCCGTGGCCAATCCGGAACAATGAGTATTGTTCTGACCCTGCTTCTTCGTATTATTCTCAACACCTTGGGTATGAGAGGAAGAGGAGGAAACACATAGACCGATCTGAACACCCAAGGTGTCACCAGAGCGTCTACCGCTACCGCCTGAGGGTCCCTTGACCTGGCGCAATACCGCTTTAGCTTTTTGTTGAGACGGGATGCCATCATGTCGATTTGAGGCAATCCCCAACGATCCGTGATCTGTGCGAAAACTTCTTGATGAAGTCCCCACTCTCCCGGATGCAGGTCATGCCTGCTGAGGAAGTCCGCCTCCCAGTTGTCCACCCCCGGGATGAACACCACTGGCAGCGCACTCACATGGCCTTCCGCCCAGCGTAGAATCCTGGTCGCTTCTGCCATGGCCATTCTGCTCCTTGTTCCGCCTTGGCGGTTTATATGAGCCACTGCCGTGACATTGTCTGACTGAATCAGAACCGGTTTTCTCCGAAGCAATTCCTCCGCTTGACGCAGGGCGTTGTATATGGCCCTCAACTCCAGGACGTTGATGTGGAGACAAGACTCTAGGCTTGACCAGAGACCTTGGAAATTTCTTCCCAGTGTCACTGCTCCCCAGCCTCGGAGGCTTGCGTCCGTGGTCACCAGGACCCAGTCCTGAATGCCGAACCTGCGACCTTCTAGTAGGTGAGCACTGTTCAGCCACCACAGGAGAGATACCCTGGTCCTGGGAGACAGGGTGACCCTTTGATGCATTTGTAAATGGGACCCGGACCACTTGTCCAAGAGGTCTCATTGAAAAGTCCGTAGGAAGCCACCATCTTCCCCAGGACCCGCGTGCAATGATGCACTGAAACCTTTTTTGGTTTTAATAGGTTCCTGACCATGGCTATGAGTTCCTGAACCTTTTCGATCGGAAGAAAAACCTTTTTCTGGTCTGTGTCTAGAATCAGCCCCAAAAAGGTCAGACGCGTTGTAGGGACTAGCTGGGACTTCGGTATATTGAGAATCCAGCCGTGTATCTGCAACGTCTTCATGGACAGAGACACGCTGTCCAGCAACCTCTCCCGAGATCTCGCCTTTATGAGGAGATCGTTCAAGTATGGGATAATTGTGACCCCCTGCCTGCGCAGAAGCACCATCATTTCCGCCATTACCTTGGTGAAAATTCTCGGGGCCAAACGACAACGTCTGAAATTGGTAGTGACAGTCCTGCACTGCAAATCTCAGGAACGCCTGATGCGGGGGGGGGGGGGGGGGGGGGGGATATCGATACATGAAGGTAAGCATCCTTTATGTCCAGGGACACCATCCAATCCCCCCCCTCCAGGCTGGCGATGACCGCCCTGAGTGATTCCATTTTGAACTTGAACCTCTTCAAGTACAGGTTCAGAGATTTCAGGTTTAAAATGGGTCTGACCGAACCGTCCGGTTTCAGGACCACAAACAGGGTTGAGTAATATCCCTCTCCTTGCTGGAGATGAGGAACTGTGACAATCACCTGTTGAATATACAATTTTTGGATTGCTGCCAACACTAACTCCCTCTCTGACGGGGAAGCCGGCAGAGAAGATTTGAAAAATCGGTGAGGAGGCAAGTCTTCGAATTCCAGCCTGTATCCCTGAGAAACACTCTCTAATGCCCAGGGATCCACCTGCGATTGAACTCAGACGTGGCTGAAAAACCGAAGACGAGCCCCCACCAGATCTGCCTCCCCTCGGAAAGCCCCAGCATCATGCGGTGGACTTTGCAGACGCAGGGGAGGACTTCTGCTCTTGGGAACTAGCTGTGTGCAGCTTTTTTCCCTGCCTTTCCCTCTGGCAACAAAGGATGATCCACGTACCTTCTTGTTTTTATTGGAACGAAAGGACTGCATTTGATAATGAGGTGCCTTTTTTGTATGCTGCGGGGGGACATAAGGTAAGAAATTTGACTTACCAGCCGTAGCGACAAGATCCGAGAGGCCGTCTCCAAACAACTCCACCCCTTTGTAAGGCAAGGACTCCATATGCTGCTTTGAATCGGCATCTCCCGTCCACTGTCGGGTCCACAAGAGCCGCCTAGCAGAAATAGACATAGCATTTATTCTGGAGCTTAATAAACAAATGTCTCTCTGAGCATCCCTCATATACAAGGCAGCATCTCTGATATGCTTTATGGTCATTTGAATGGCGTCCCTATCGAAGGTGTCAATTTCCGTAGATAAGGAATCTGCCCATGCCACAACCGCACTACAAACCCAGGCCGACGCCATAGCCGGTCGAGCAATAGTACCGGAATGAATGTAAATGTGCTTTAAGGTAATTTCCTGCCTGCGATCAGCAGGTTTCTTGAGGGAAGCCGTATCCTGAGAAGGCAGTGCCACCTTTTTGGACAAACGTGTCGGCGCCTTGTCAACTTTTGGCGAAGATTCCCAGCGTATCCTATCAGTTTGTGGAAAAGGATACGCCATGAGAATCCTTTTGGGAACTTGTGGTCTCCTATCCGGAGATTCCCAAGCCTTTTCGCACAAGTCACTTAATTCAAATGAGGATGGAAAAGTGACTTCAGGCTTTTTCCCTTTATACATGTGTACCCTTGTGTCAGGGACAGGGGGTTCCTCAGTAATATGCAAAACCTCTTTAATGGCAATAATCATGTACCGTATACCCTTAGCCACCTTCGGCTGTAATTTTGCATCTTCATAGTCGACACTAGAGTCAGTATCTGTGTCGGTATCGGTGTCATCGATCTGGGATATGGTGCGCTTCTGAGACCCCGAAGGACCTGGCGCCCCAGGGACAGGCATGGACTGGCTACCTGACTGATCCCTAGCTTCTGCCTTGTCTAATCTTTTATGCAATAGATTGACATTTGCATTCAAGACATTCAGCATATCCACCCATTCCGGTGTCGGCGACCTGACATTCAAGCACTCGCCCTCCACATTAAGCGAGCCTTCCTCGTCAAACATGTCGACACACGCGTACAGACACACTTCACACACACAGGGAACCCCTTTCCTGAAGACAGTATCCCTGTCAAGGCCCTTTGGAGAGACAGAGAGCGAGTATGCCAGCACACACCCCAGCGCAATAACCCTGGAGACCAACACAAAATGTTTTTCCCCAGCAGTGCTGTATAATATGAAAACCGCCAATTATGTGCACCCCCCCCCCTCTCTTTTAAGCACCCTTTCACCGTGTGTAAGCAGGGGAGAGTCCGGGGAGCTTCCTCTCAGCAGTGCGGTGGAGAGAAAATGGCGCTGGTGAGTGCTGAGGGAGAAGCCCCGCCCCCTCGGTGGCGGGCTTCTGTCCCGCTCAAACTATACAAAATATGGCGGGGGCTCTTTTATATACATGTACAGAGCCCACCTGTACATGCATATAGTCTTTTTGCCATGCAGAGGTTTATATTGCTGCCCAGGGCGCCCCCCCCTGCGCCCTTACAGTGACCGGAGTATGTGAGGTGTATGGGAGCAATGACGCACAGCTGCAGTGCTGTGCGTTACCTCAATGAAGCTGAAGGCTTCTGCCGCCAGACGACTTCTGACTTCTGTACGTCTAGCTCTGTGAGGAGAACGGCGGCGCGGCTCCGGGGGTGGACGCCCAGTAAGAACCTGCGTTCACCCCCTCTGGAGCTAATGGTGTCCAGTAGCCGAGGAAGCAGAGCCTATCTTTGACAAGAAGGTCTGCTCCTCTCTCCTCAGTCCCTCGATGCAGGGAGCCTGTTGCCAGCAGTGCTCCCTGTGAAAAAGTAGTAAAAAGGTCGAGAAAAAAAATCCAAACAAAAATGCTACTAGGCAGAGAACTCTGGATAGCTCTCTACAGTGCACCCATCTTGCTCTGGGCACAGTGTAAAACTGAGGTCTGGAGGAGGGGCATAGAGGGAGGAGCCAGTGCACACCCAGAGTCCAAAGCTTTCTTAAAGTGCCCTATCTCCTGCGGAGCCCGTCTATCCCCATGGTCCTTACGGAGTCCCAGCATCCTCAAGGACGTTAGAGAAATTAATATATTGGAGGGAACATTTAGCACAATTGAAAATGACAAAGGAAGAAATACTGAGGGAAGAGCAAATTTGTTTTTCAACTTGTCAGGTCATGCAGTGAGAATAGTGGGGATGGCGGTAGTAAACGAAATGGGGGAGAAGTTGGGGGGAGGGTAAGAGCAGGCGGTAAGGTTACTAACATGGGTACTAAAAGGGATTTTACCAAAGCACTAACCAATGACGATTACAGGTCATCATTGCTACATAAGGTGAAAGATGTCCCTAACGCAAGGGAAAATACTTATCTTAGTTGTATGTATGTAAACGCCAGAAGCATTACTGGTAAAAAGGGTGAACTAGAAATACTTGCAGCAAGCAAACAGTATGATATTATAGGCATTACTGAAACTTGGTGGGATGAATCTCATGATTGGACAGTCAATCTGGAGGGCTATACACTGTTTAGGAGAGACAGACTAAATAAAAAGGGTGGAGGGGTGTGTCTTTACGTAAAGCCGTTTTTAATACCCGATATACGGGAAAATATTCAGGAGGGGACTGTAGACACTGTCGAGACATTATGGGTAGAAATTGCATGCGGGGAAAAAGGAATAAAAAAAGTTAGTATTGGGTGTATGCTATAGGCCGCCTGGTATCAACGCATCTGATGAGGAATTGTTACTAAAGCAAATTGAAAGAGCAGCAGGAGTAGGAGATATAGTAGTGATGGGAGATTTTAACTATCCAGAGATAAACTGGAAAAACGATTCATGTGATACTGCTAGGGGAAATATGTTTTAAAACACACTTAATGATAACTACTTAGTCCAACTAATTGAGGAACCAACCAGGTACAATGCAATCTTAGACCTGGTATTAACAAACAATGGGGATTTGGTATCAGGTATTATAGTAGGGGAACCCATAGGAAACAGCGACCACAATATGGTCACATTCAATATCAGTTTCCATAAACAGCCCTATACTGGCTCAACTAGGACTCTAAACTTTAGCAAAGCAAATTTTGAAAAGATGACGGTATTTTTCAGGGATATTGAATGGGAAGGTTTGTTTTTAGGAAAAAAATACTACGGAGAAATGGGAGGTACTAAAATTCCTGCTAGCTAAAAATACACTCAAATTTATTCCTATGAGTAGCAAAAAAAGGAATAAAAATCATAAACCGATGTGGCTTAACAAAAAGATTAAGGAACTTATGGGCAAGAAAAGGCGAGCATTTAAAAAATACAAATCTGACGGGGAAGCAGAGTCATTTCAGCACTATAAGGAATGTAACAAAAATTGCAAAAAGGAAATAAGAGCGGCTAAAGTAGAAACTGAAAAACTAGTAGCAAAGGAAAGCAAAGCGAATCCCAAAAAATTCTTTAAATACATTAATAGCAAGAGATTAAAGAAGGAGAGTATAGGCCCTTTAAAAGACAAGTTGGGAGTCTTAAGCAAAAATGATAATGACATAGCGGACACACTAAATGAGTTTTTTTCAACAGTATTCACTAGAGAGGACCCAATTCAGGGACTGACACACAATCTCAATAATGAGAATATCCCACTGATAGGTACTTATTTAAGCGAGGAAGTAGTCTGTGACCGATTAAAACATTTAAAGATTAATAAATCACCAGGGCCCGATGGTATTCACCCAAGGGTTCTAATGGAGCTTCACTCTGAACTGGCAAAACCGCTATCTTTGATCTTTAAGGATTCAGTTATATCAGGTATGGTTCCCAAAGACTGGCGTATAGCGGAAGTAGTGCCTATATTCAAAAAGGGAAGTAAAGCTGAACCAGGTAATTATAGACCAGTTAGTCTTACATCTATAGTGGGGAAAGTATTGGAAGGTATTCTAAGAGATAGTATTCAGAAGTTCCTTGAAGTCAATAAGGTCATTAAAAGGAATCAACATGGGTTTATGAAGGACAGATCCTGTCAAACCAACTTACTTGGCTTTTATGAAACAGTAAGCGCAAACCTAGATCAGGGTAAAGACGTGGATGTAATCTTTTTAGACTTTCCAAAGCGTTCGATACTGTATCACACATGAGACTTATCTACAAGCTACAAGAATCAGGGCTAGGAAGCACAATATGCACTTGGGACAAAAACTGGTTAGATAATAGGGAGCAGCGCGTTGTGGTTAATGGATCTTTTTCAACTTGGACTGAAGTGCTAAGTGGTGTGCCGCAAGGCTCAGTATTAGGACCGCTATTGTTCAATATTTTCATTAACGACCTATCAGAAGGTCTAGAGAGCATGGTGTCAATTTTTGCAGATGATACCAAATTGTGTAAGGCTCTAAATACAGAGGATGCCGAGTCTCTTCAGAACGACTTAGTTAAATTAGAAGCATGGGCAGCCAAATGGAGAATGCGCTTCAACACAGACAAGTGTAAGGTAATGCACTGTGGTAACAAGAACAAAAATTACACCTACCTACTAAATGGGGTAAAATTAGGGGATTCTGTACTGGAAAAGGACTTAGGTGTCCTCATAGATAGCAACCTAAGCAGTAGTACCCAAAGTAGGACTGCAGCAAAGAAGGCTAATAAGATATTAGCATGCATAAAACGGAGTATTGATGCTAGGGACGAGAGTATTATACTCCCGTTATATAAATCACTAGTGAGGCCACACCTTGAATACGGTGTACAATTCTGGGCACCGTACTACAAAAAGGATATCCTGGAGCTTGAAAAGGTACAGAGGAGGGCGACCAAACTAATTAAGGGCATGGAGACGATGGAATACAAGGAAAGGCTTGAAAGACTAGGCATGTTTACATTGGAAAAGCGGAGACCAAGGGGATATGATCAACATCTACAAATATATAAGGGGACAATACACAGAGCTTGCGCGGGACCTGTTTTTGGTTAGATCAACACAGAGGACTCGTGGACACTCGCTCAGGTTAGAGGAGAGGAGATTCCGCACAATACGGCGTAAATGCTTTTTCACGGTAAGGACAATACGTGTTTGGAATTCCCTGCCCGAGGGAGTTGTAATGGCGGAATCTGTCAACACCTTTAAGAATGGATTAGATAAGGATATCCAGGGGTATGGTGCATAGTCATGCATTATAGTTACTATAAATAGGGATAAAATGCAACGGCTGACAACAGCATCAGTCAGAAATTTTAGTCAAATCATCATGCATAGGAGACCACAAATAGGTTGAACTCGATGGACAATTGTCTTTTTTCAACCTCAAATACTATGTTACTATGTAAATGCTTTTAGATCGCCATCTGCATAAAACAGGCCTCAAATGCAAGTGCTCTATTTTCCAGCTTCTATGTCTTGCAACAAGTGCAAAGAAAGAAATGCAATTTCCCACATTGAAGTATAATGCTCCTAATGGTTGTCCAGCAGTATTGATTAGTGATGAGCGGGTTCAGTTCCTCGGAAACCGAAATTCACCCATTTTACACGGGTCCGAGGCATACTCGGATTCTCCCGTATGGCTCGGTTAACCCGAGCGCGCGCGAACGCCATCATCCCGCTGTCGGATTATCGCGAGGTTCGGATTCTATATAAGGAGCCGCGCGTCGCCGCCATTTTCACTCGTGCATTGGAAATGTTAGGGAGAGGACGTGGCTGGCGTCCTCTCCGTTTGTGCTTATTGCTTAATTGTGGGGACTGGGGAGCACCTGAATTTTATATAGGAGGAATACAGTGCAGAGTTTTGCTGATCAGCGACCACCAGTTTTATCCGTTCTCTGCCTGAAAAACGCTCCATATCTGTGCTCCGTGTGCTGCATATATCTGTGCTCACACTGCTTTATTGTGGGTACTGGGGACCACCAGTATATTATATAGGAGGAGTACAGTGCAGAGTTTTGCCGACAGTGACCACCAGTATATATAGCAGTACGGTACGGTAGGCCACTGCTCTACCTACCTCTGTGTCGTCAAGTATGCTATCCATCTAGATTCTATACCTGTGGTGCATTTTAGTTTTGCAGTTTGCCGACAGTGACCACCAGTATATATAGCAGTACGGTACGGAAGGCCACTGCTCTACCTACCTCTGTTTCGTCAAGTATGCTATCCATCTAGATTCTATACCTGTGGTGCATTTTAGTTTTGCAGTTTGCTGACAGTGACCACCAGTATATATAGCAGTACGGTACGGTAGGCCACTGCTCTACCTACCTCTGTGTCGTCAAGTATACTATCCATCCATACCTGTGGTGCATTTCAGTTGTGCGCAGTATATATAGTAGTAGGCCGTTGCTATTGATACTGGCATATAATTCCACACAGTAAAAAATGGAGAAAAAAAATGTGGAGGTTAAAATAGGGAAAGATCAAGATCCACTTCCACCTCGTGCTGAAGCTGCTGCCACTAGTCATGGCCGAGACGATGAAATGCCATCAACGTCGTCTGCCAAGGCCGATGCCCAATGTCATAGAGAGCATGTAAAATCCAAAAAACAAAAGTTCAGTAAAATGAACCAAAAATCAAAATTGAAAGAGTCTGATGAGAAGCGTAAACTTGCCAATATCCCATTTACGACACGGAGTGGCAAGGAACGGCTGAGGCCCTGGCCTATGTTCATGTCTAGTGGTTCAGCTTCACATGAGGATGGAAGCACTCATCCTCTCGCTAGAAAACTGCAGTGCCACTCCTAGATGGGCCAGGTGTTTGTGTCGGCCACTTGGGTCGCTTAGCTTAGTCACACAGCTAGCTCATTGCGCCCCTTTTTTTTTCTGCATCATGTGCTGTTTGGGGACTATTTTTTTGAAGTGCCATCCTGCCTGACACTGCAGTGCCACTCCTAGATGGGCCAGGTGTTTGTGTCGGCCACTTGTGTCGCTTAGCTTAGCCATCCAGCGACCTCTGTGCAAATTTTAGGACTAAAAATAATATTGTGAGGTGTTCAGAATAGACTGAAAATGTGTAAATTATGGTAATTGAGGTTAATAATACTATGGGATCAAAATGACCCCCAAATTTTATGATTTAAGCTGTTTTTGAGGGTTTTTTCAAAACACACCCGAATCAGACAAAAAAAATTTCTGGGAGGTTTTGGCAAAACGCGTCCGAATCCAAAACACGGCCGCGGAACCGAATCCAAAACCCGAAAAATTTCCGGTGCACATCTCTAGTATTGATGCCTTTTCAAGATTTGATACACCTTTCATCAGCAAATTTCCCTACAGCAAAAGCGGAATTCTGTGCCACTTTGTCATATTAACGACCTTTCTCTGGATGACCTTTAACATAGCCATATACTTAGAATCCGCATATGTCATTCTTGTCCAAATATATCCAGCTCTCTTAAGACCATGCACCCTTATTCAAGTGCAGCATTAAGAAAGTATCATTGTCGTGCCGCAGACATTACCATTTGTTGGCTCTGGTCTCTACGTGCCTGCTTATAGGCTGACTAATCCTGTCTCTATATCTGGCTGCAGTCTTTCAAACTGAATGCCCTTATCGGCATTTGTCTGTCATATTGCTAAACTGTTGCCCTTTGAGGTACAGCTCACCATCAGCGGCATCAGCAGCATACACAATTTTTTTGTCCGACAAAAGAAAAGTTAAGTAGATGACAAGCATTTCATAACCACTTTACTACTGCAGGGCTAGCCTTTGATCGCTCACCTACACAATCAACCTACCATCCCAGCTCACTATGCAACCTTCTCAATCTATTTCCTCAGATGCAGTCTTTACTTGCTACTGCCACATTAACTACACTAACTTCAATGTTACGGTCATATGGTTTCAATCTGTAGGTAAAAATATTTGGGCAAATGACAAAAATTATAATGGTATTTTCAGAAAAGTGTCAAATAACTTGTTAAATAATGCTGTTGCCATAAATGGGTCAAAATATATATTAAATCTATTAATGTAAAAAAAAAAAAAAAAAAAAGGTTACTAATCTCCCTTGAAAAATCTCTGACCAGGTCACATATTAAGCACATACTGTAGCGTTTCCCTGCTCTACCCAAAAGACTCAAAGTCAAAAACCTGGAAGTTTGACTTTTCTACAAACTTTCCGGACCAAAAAAAAGGGAGGTAGAGATTACGGGCCACATGTGATGGGCTGCAAGTTGCAGAAAGTGCCAACATTTTGGCAATTTAGCCGCAGGATTTAAAGCGGCAAAGGTGTTTTGTTTTTTAATGGCAAAACCTGGCTGGTTATGCCTTAGATACATGCAGAAAAAGTATGCTTTCATTACCTGTTTCTTACCTATTTGCAGCTTCCAGACCTGACCGCAATGTCAACATATAAAGACGACGCATGTACCCTTGCTTAGGGCTGCTCACAGACTCAGTACGTTCCAACAGTGCTTTCCTGCCATCTTTGCTTCAATACATGTAAAAGAACATGGGAGTGGAGTCAACTACTTTTTACCAGCTAACACACTACAGCAACGGAAGCTGTGAATAGGTAACGAAAGCATACTAATTTGCATATGCCACCAATATGGGAACTTCATAGAAAAACACCAATATGGGAAGTTCATAGAAAAACATTAATACAAGACTGTGAAACCCTTTAAAAAGGTTAATGAAGGCTGAGCAATCCCATCAGAAACTTATGTATCTGTGGGCAAAGGATTTATGCCTTGTTTAACATGCATAAATCATTTTAGTGCTCACACATTAAGGGGTATATTTACTAAGCAGCCGTTCTGGCCATGGGATTTAAAATGGGCAATAATATTAAATGCAAAACCAATAGTGTTTGAAAGCCGCAGCTTAAATACAGCCATGTATTTCAGTGCCAGACACAGGTCAGCTGACACCCTATCAAATTTATATATTATTTATTTTTTTAATATAATGTAAGAAAAAGAAATTAAGCCAATGGTGCATTTGTAACCAGATGGTGTACACGATTACAAACAGGTGACAAGGGAAATACACTGACAGTTATATAAAAAGCTATTGGTATGGTTAAGAGTCCTCCACCTAAGATAAATCATCAACAACTATAGTATACATAATAATAGAAAATGGGCAGTTGTAGGTGTTTTTTTTTTTAAATAACTAAGCCACGAAAAGTTGCAACATAGTATGTTGGAGTCTTTGTAGCAGAGAAGTACTTTTCTGAAAAGCCTGAATACCCATTTTATATGACTTGTATCGTTATGGAGCATCAGATTTACAAATATAAACTTTTTGCGTGTGTCTGTGAAAACATGATATCCATCCTATGGAATATATGGGAGGGAGGGGCTCTAGACTGTACACCCTAGTTGCTTGTAATGAGAGGTGCTACCTTTCTGTGATTTACAGTACTTCACACAGAAAAAAAGGGGATGCAGATGCACTATGACCTCATTACTAATCAAAATTTAAATATTACAATTAAATATCATATAAGAGGTGGTTAGCATAAATTTGGCCAAAGATATGGGCTTGCCCACCAATGTCACCTCTTTATTGGGTAAGTCCCTAACATTCCAGGGGTTCACATCTAGAGAGCAGATTTGGGGGTGCCTAGTGTAGTAATGATTGCATAGTGCACCTGCATTCCCTTTTTTGTGTTTTATTTTATTTTTATTTTTTAATTCATCCTGTAAGAAGCAATAGGTAAATCTCACTTGCTCCAAAGCTAAATCAGTAGAAATCTGAAACAGGAACATTTGTCCTGGGTATGTGAATGTAGGAGTCTACCTAAAGAACCTCCTTACATGCGAGCCACGGCTTTTCTTGCCAACTTTCTTTGTAATCTCCGATTTTCATCAGTGTCACGAAGAACATGGTCTTCTGCAGCCCATCTATCCCAACTAAAATACACAGAAGAAAGAAATAAAAATTAAAAAAAAAAAATTACGTAAAGCAAAATAGCAGTGCTGCATATAAATGTAAGGCTAATCTCATACTTTTTTGGTAGCATCTAAAACACAAAATTTTTTGTTTTACCCAATTCATATTATTCAAACACCAAAAAAAACAAGATAATCTGCAAATATTGGTATCTAAGATGAAAAACAACAATTAAAAACCATAAGCATCTTTACTGAATTTAGGATTAATTCCTGTAGAGCATATATTTTTCTGGAAAGTTAACAACTATTTAACTAAATACATCACACATCAATGGAAATCCCAAATTTATAGATCGGCAAGACATTTACATACAGACTAAAAACAAATTTAGAGCACTGCTGTCTCCACACCTAAAGATTTATCTGTCTGGCGGTAACAAAAAGCTGGTAATGTAGGGGAGCAAAATTACAATCAACCATTTGCTCCCGAATGCAGGGAAACAGACCAAAACAATTGTTCGGATACATTTGTTAAAACAAGCGGATTCAACAGATTTGTCTGAATGACCATTGCCTGTTTTCCAGTGTTTGGGAGCAAATTGTTGATTGTGATTTGCTTCCATATATTAACAGATTTTTGTTCCCACCAGACATACTGAACAGATAAATCATTAGGTTTGTACCCAGCCGTACATTCACCGCCCCCCCTCCTGGGTTCTGTCCTTGGCCTCCTTTTCTTTTGCCCCTTCCACAGTTCTGCCCTTAGTGAGCTTAAGCTCCTTTAGCCTCTAATACTGCCTTTCTTCCCGACCTTTCCACTTCTGTCCTTTCCTGCGTAACTTGCTATCTGATGGCCATCTCTATACATTTCTTTAAACTAAACAGACTGAGGGCTGAATCCAATTAGCCGTGAAGGATGCAATGTGCTGTTGCATTTCAATGCTGGCAACGGCACCCGATCTCACACCCTTCACGAGCTGGTTATTGCCCAAACTCACAGAAAATTTCTGGAAGCCCTATGGGGCAGCGAGAACTTTTGTGCAAGTTTGGTTTGCCGTGAAGTGGGGCCATTGCTGCGATGACTCACACCCGCAAAATAATTGCTGTTACTGGCTTTAGTCCTAAAACAGGAATCCTAGTCTTAGCCCTACAGATCTCCCTAACCTCTGTCTCTCGAATCCACTGCCTCGGTGTCATTCTCAATTATGCCCTCCCACATTCAGTCTCTGTCAATCCTGCTGCTTCCATCCACATGTAATTTTTCCAAGATTATGGTCTCTCACACCCTGGAAGCCATTACATCTCTCATTCACAACCACCTCCCCCACTTCATATCTCACCTACATTACGGTAACCTACTCCTCCCAAGTCTTCTGAATTTCTGCCTTGCATCAATTCAATATATTCTGAACTCTGCTGCCCCCTTGGCTCTCGACCCACCACAGAAAGAGCCCTCTTACTCACCTGCACGGACCTTAACCCCACCATTGCACTCTATGGGCTGAATTCAAACAGCGCAAATCGCAGTAATTTACTGCAATTGCCGTTTTTGTGGGTTTTTACCGCAAAAACTGGCTTTTCGGGGCTATGCGTGGTCCCGTGATTCGTCTATTCGATTGCAAAATTGTTGCTGGCACTGAAAAGCGAAAAATGGGTAAATTTGCCTGTACCGCCCAAAAAGGCTAAACATCGGATAACAGTATAGAGGTTTAATATTGATTATAACAGACTTGGCCAACCTGTGGCTTTTCAGTTGTGAAACTGCATATCCCAGCATGCAATGCCAGATTTAGCATCCCCTAATAGAAAACTATGTCAGGGCATGCTGGGACTTGTAGTTTCACAACAGCTGGTGAACCACAGGTTGGCCATGCCTGGGTTACTATAAAACTATTGCTGGTAATTAAATTGGGTCAAATGGCTGCAGTGATCGCAAAATAAATGCTATAGCGCGTTTTTTAGCGCTACAAGCAGAGTGGGGGGTTTTTTTTGTTTTTTTTAAATGAGCAGGGCCCGGGGGATGCGCTGTCTCTAACTGACCAGTGCGTCTCTGCCAATACCGTTCTTCAGTGTCTCTCTAGCTTCTCCCCGTCCAATCACGCTGCCGGCAGCTTCTCCCCATTCAAGTGAGGCTGAGACGTCCCTCCTCCCTGCCCGCCAGCGTGCTCGCCGTGCTGCTCCAAACTACAATAAGAAGCAGCTGCCAGCAGGCGTCAGGGCGTCTGTGTTGTGACAGTGGTTGCACGCTAGCCAGCGCAGCGCGATCATTGAAGAAGACTGTCTCTCTGGCTGCACACGGCTGCACTCCCTGGGGGATTAAGTAAATTATACTTGTAATCAACTAACACAGGGAGCGTATGTGTGTGGGAGGGAGGATACTGTTGGCAGCTAATAACGCAAATATAGGGGATGGAGCAGTGCCCATCATACACTCTGCCCATACCTCCTCAGTGTCCATTATACTCACACCAAATACTCCCACAGTGGGCAACATACACCCCCCACACAGTGACCATCACATGCACACCCACATACCCACAGTGGCCATTATATACTACTCTGCCTGGCGCAAAGTGTATAGGTGGTTCTGTCTAGCGCAAAGTGTATAGGTGCTCCTGCCCGGCGCATAGCGTATAACGTGCTCTAACTGGCGCATAGCGTATAAGCGGCGCTACTCTGTGGTGTAATGTGAATTAGTACTATTATGTGGCTAAGCCCCTTCCCCACAAAGCCAGACCCCTACATTTTTTTATGCGCGCCTTTGGCGCGCACTGTCCATACTTTGCAATATGGGAGGGGGAGCACCAATTCACTTTCTGCCAAAGGGCACCAAAAATGTCTAGTTACAGCTCTGGTGCAGTGTCCTGTATGCTACACAGCCCAGCAGCATTGTCACCCCCTCCTACCCCTTGCAACACTTTTGTAGTGTCCAAATTAGGTTCTGTGTTTTCATATTTGAATCATTAATAAGAACCTTTGTTCCGATGGGACCCAAAAAAGGACAGGTAGGGCCCCAATTTTTAAAAGTGATAGGTCCCTGGGACCCACTTATTTTTTCAGCTCAGCGCGATCACTGGGCTGTTATATGCATTTTTTGATAACTATTTTTTCTTCAGCACAATAAGTGCTAGAATTAAATTTGGGGTACATAAAAAATGGGTACAAGTATATATTTAGGTCATTTAAGGGGGCTTTAGAAAAAGTGAAAACAGACCAATTACTCCCACCTATAAAAACTTGTCCCACTCAAAGCACCTCAATATATCTGTTCCATACCTTGTACACCAATTTCTATAATTTTGCACTTTTACACCCCAAAAATGACAATTATTGGGCAATTAAAAATAATTAAAAACCTGTAAGTGACAAATTAATCATCTAGAGGGGTGTCCCAGGGGTTCTGAACCAAATACAAACATTTTTAACTTAAAAATAAGAATTTACTTACCGATAATTCTATTTCTCATAGTCCGTAGTGGATGCTGGGACTCCGTCAGGACCATGGGGAATAGCGGGCTCCGCAGGAGACAGGGCACATCTAAAAAAGCTTTTAGGTCACATGGTGCGTACTGGCTCCTCCCCCTATGACCCTCCTCCAAGCCTCAGTTAGGTACTGTGCCCGGACGAGCGTACACAATAAGGAAGGATCTTGAATCCCGGGTAAGACTCATACCAGCCACACCAATCACACCGTACAACTTGTGATCTGAACCCAGTTAACAGTATGATAACACAAACGAAGTAGCCTCTGAACAGATGGCTCACAACAACAGTAATAACCCGATTTTTGTAACAATAACTATGTACAAGCATTGCAGACAATCCGCACTTGGGATGGGCGCCCAGCATCCACTACGGACTATGAGAAATAGAATTATCGGTAAGTAAATTCTTATTTTCTCTAACGTCCTAGTGGATGCTGGGACTCCGTCAGGACCATGGGGATTATACCAAAGCTCCCAAACGGGCGGGAGAGTGCGGATGACTCTGCAGCACCGAATGAGAGAACTCCAGGTCCTCTTTAGCCAGAGTATCAAATTTGTAAAATTTTACAAACGTGTTCTCCCCTGACCACGTAGCTGCTCGGCAAAGTTGTAATGCCGAGACTCCTCGGGCAGCCGCCCAGGATGAGCCCACTTTCCTTGTGGAATGGGCCTTTACAGATTTAGGCTGTGGCAGGCCTGCCACAGAATGTGCAAGTTGGATTGTACTACATATCCAACGTGCAATCGTCTGTTTAGACGCAGGAGCACCCAACTTGTTGGGTGCATACAATGTAAACAACGAGTCAGATTTTCTGACTCCAGCTGTCCTTGAAATATATATTTTTAATGCTCTGACAACGTCCAGTAACTTGGAGTCCTCCAAGTCGCTAGTAGCCGCAGGCACCACAATAGGCTGGTTCAAGTGAAATGCCGAAACCACTTTAGGGAGAAATTGAGGACGTGTCCTCAATTCTGCCCTGTCCGAATGGAATATCAGATATGGGCTTTTGTATGACAAAGCTGCCAACTCCGAAACTCTCCTGGCTGAAGCCAGGGCCAACAGCATGGTTACCTTCCATGTAAGGTATTTTAAATCTACCGATTTTAAAGGCTCAAACCAATGAGATTTGAGAAAATTTAGAACCACGTTCAAATCCCACGGTGCCACTGGAGGCACTATTGGGGGTTGTATATGTAGTACACCTTTGACAAAAGTTTGTACTTCAGGCACTGACGCCAATTCCTTCTGGAAGAAAATTGATAAGGCCGAAATTTGAACTTTAATGGACCCCAATTTGAGGCCCATAGACAATCCTGCTTGCAGGAAATGTAAGAATCGACCCAATTGAAATTCTTCCGTTGGAGCCTTCTTGGCCTCACACCACGCAACATATTTTCTCCAAATGCGGTGATAATGTTGTGCGGTCACTTCTTTCCTGGCTTTAATTAAAGTAGGAATAACTTCCTCAGGAATGCCCTTCTCTTTTAGAATCCGGCGTTCAACCGCCATGCCGTCAAACGCAGCCGCGGTAAGTCTTGGAACATACAAGGTCCCTGCTGAAGCAGATCCCTTCTTAGAGGTAGAGGCCACGGATCCTCCGTGAGCATCTCTTGAAGTTCCGGATACCAAGTTCTTCTTGGCCAGTCCGGAGCTACCAGTATTGTTCTTACTCCTCTTTTCCGTATAATTCTCAGTACCTTTGGTATGAGAGGCAGAGGAGGGAACACATACACTGACTGGTACACCCACGGTGTTACCAGAGCGTCCACAGCTATTGCCTGAGGGTCTCTTGACCTGGCGCAATACCTGTCCAATTTTTTGTTGAGGCGAGACGCCATCATGTCCACCTTTGGTTTTTCCCAACGGTTCACAATCATGTGGAAAACTTCTGGATGAAGTCCCCACTCTCCCGGGTGAAGGTCGTGTCTGCTGAGGAAATCTGCTTCCCAGTTGTCCACTCCCGGGATGAACACTGCTGACAGTGCTACGACATGATTCTCCGCCCAGCGCAGAATCCTTGCAGCTTCTGCCATTGCACTCCTGCTTCTGGTGCCGCCTTGTCGGTTTACGTGGGCGACTGCCGTGATGTTGTCGGACTGGATCAACACCGGCTGACCCTGAAGCAGCGATTTTGCCAGGCTTAGAGCATTGTAGATCGCTCTTAGCTCCAGTATATTTATGTGAAGAGACGTCTCCAGGTTTGACCACACGCCCTGGAAGTTTCTTCCCTTTGTGACTGCTCCCCAACCTCGTAGGCTGGCATCCGTAGTCACCAGGACCCAGTCCTGTATGCCGAATCTGCGGCCCACTAACAGATGGGCAGTCTGCAACCACCACAGGAGAGACAACCTTGTTCTCGGTGACAGTGTTATCCGCTGATGCATGTGCAGATGCGATCCGGACCATTTGTCCAGCAGATCCCACTGAAATGTTCGTGCATGGAATCTGCCGAATGGAATCGCTTCGTACGAAGCCACCATCTTTCCCAGGACTCTTGTGCATTGATGTACTGACACAGTTCCTGGTTTTAGGAGGTTCTTGACAAGTTCGGATAACTCCCTTGCTTTCTCTTCCGGGAGAAATACCTTTTTCTGAACCGTGTCCAGAATCATGCCCAGGAACAGCAGATGTGTTGTCGGGGTCAATTGAGATTTTGGAAGATTTAGAATCCACCCGTGTTGCTGAAGCACTACTTGTGTTAGCGCTACACCGACTTCCAGCTGTTCTCTGGACTTTGCCCTTATCAGGAGATCGTCCAAGTAAGGGATAATTAATACGCCTTTTCTTCGTAGAAGAACCATCATTTCGGTCATTACCTTGGTAAAAGACCCGAGGGGCCGTGGACAACCCAAACGGCAGCGTTTGAAACTGATAATGACAGTCTTGTATCACGAACCTGAGATACCCTTGGTGTGAGGGGTAAATCGGGACATGTAGATAAGCATCTTTTATGTCCAAGGACACCATGAAGTCTCCTTCTTCCAGATTCGCTATCACTGCTCTGAGTGACTCCATCTTGAACTTGAATTTCTTTATGTACAGGTTCAAGGATTTCAGATTTAGAATAGGCCTTACCGAACCGTCCGGTTTCGGTACCACAAATAGTGTGGAATAATACCCCTTTCCCTGTTGTAGGAGGGGTACCTTGACTATCACCTGCTGAGAATACAGCTTGTGAATGGCTTCCAAAACCGACGTCCTTTCTGAGGGAGACGTTGGTAAAGCAGACTTTAGGAACCGGCGAGGGGGAGACCTTTCGAACTCCAGCATGTAACCCTGAGATACTATCTGCAGGACCCACGGGTCCACTTGTGAGTGAACCCATTGATTGCTGAAAATCTTGAGTCGACCCCCCACCGTTCCTGAGTCCGCTTGTAAAGCCCCAGCGTCATGCTGATGGCTTTGTAGAAGCCGGGGCGGGCTTCTGTTCCTGGGCAGGGGCTGCTTGCTGCCCTTTCTTACCCTTTCCTCTGCCTCGCGGCAGATAAGACTGTCCTTTTGGTCGCTTTTTATAGGAGCGAAAGGACTGCGGCTGAAAAGACGGTGTCTTTTTCTGTTGGGAGGGGGTCTGAGGTAAAAAAGTGGATTTGCCGGCAGTTGCCGTGGCCACCAGGTCCGAAAGACCGACCCCAAACAATTCCACTCCTTTATATGGCAATACTTCCATATGCCTCTTGGAATCCGCATCACCTGACCACTGTCGCGTCCATAAACTTCTTCTGGCAGATATGGACATCGCGCTTACTCTTGATGCTAGAGTACAAACATCCCTCTGAGCATCTCGCATATAAAGGAAAGCATCCTTTAATTGCTCTAGAGTCAATAAAATACTGTCCCTATCCAGGGTATCAATATTTTCAGTCAGAGAATCCAACCACACTACCCCAGCACTGCACATCCAGGCTGAGGCTATTGCCGGTCGCAGTATAACACCAGTATGTGTGTATATACTCTTCAGTGTAGTTTCCAGCCTCCTATCTGCTGGATCCTTGAGGGCGGCCGTATCAGGAGACGGCAACGCCACTTGCTTTGATAAACGTGTGAGCGCCTTATCCACCCTAGGGGGTGTTTCCCAGCGCGCCCTAACCTCTGGTGGGAAAGGGTATAATGCCAATAACTTCTTGGAAATTAGCAGTTTTCTATCGGGGTTAACCCACGCTTCATCACACACGTCATTCAATTCCTCTGATTCTGGAAAAAATACAGGTAGTTTTTTCACCCCCCACATAATACCCCTTTTTGAGGTACCAGCAGTATCAGAGATCTGCAAAGCCTCCTTCATTGCCGTGATCATACAACGTGTGGCCCTATTGGAAAATACGTTTGTTTCTTCACCGTCGACACTAGATTCATCTGTGTCGGTACCCGTGTCGACTGACTGAGGTAAAGGACGTTTTACAGCCCCTGACGGTGTCTGAGACGCCTGAACCGGTACTAACTGGTTTGCCGGGCGTCTTATTTCGTCAACTGACTTTTGTAATGTGCTGACATTATCACGTAATTCCATAACTAAAGCCATCCATTCCGGTGTCGACTCCCTAGGGGGTGACATTACCATCATCGGCAATTGCTCTGCCTCCACACCAACATCGTCCTCATACATGTCGACACACACGTACCGACACACAGCAGCCACACAGGGAATGCTCTAATCGAAGACAGGACCCCCTAGCCCTTTGGGGAGACAGAGGGAGAGTTTGCCAGCACACACCAAAAGCGCTATAAATGTATATAAACAACCCTAGAAGGTGTTGTTTACTATATATGCGCACTTAATATATAAATATCGCCAATTTATGCCCCCCTTCTCTTTGTTACCCTGTTTCTGTAGTGCAGTGCAGGGGAGAGACCTGGGAGCCTTCCTCACCAGCGGAGCTGAGCAGGAAAATGGCGCTGAGTGCTGAGGAGAATAAACTCCGCCCCTTTTTCAGCGGGCTTTTCCCCGGTTTTTAAGAAACTGGCCTGGGTTAAAATACATACATATAGCCTTAATGGCTATATGTGATGTATTTATTTTGCCACTAAAGGTAATTATATTGCTGCCCAGGGCGCCCCCAGCAGCGCCCTGCACCCTCCGTGACTGAGTCAGTGAGCCGTGTGACAACAATGGCGCACAGCTGCCGTGCTGTGCGCTACCTTCAAGAAGACTGAGGAGTCTTCTGCCGCCTGCTTTCCGGACCTCCGTTCTGCCGTCTCTTCAGCGTCTGTAAGGGGGATCGGCGGCGCGGCTCCGGGACGAACCCCAGGCTGACCTGTGTTCCGACTCCCTCTGGAGCTAAGTGTCCAGTAGCCTAAGACTCCAATCCATCCTGCACGCAGGTGAGTTGGAAATCTCTCCCCTAAGTCCCTCGATGCAGTGATCCTGTTGCCAGCAGGAATCACTGAGATTGAAACCTAAAAAAAAAAACTTTTCTAAACAGCTCTTTAGGAGAGCCACCTAGATTGCACCCTCTCGGACGGGCACAAAAACCTAACTGAGGCTTGGAGGAGGGTCATAGGGGGAGGAGCCAGTACGCACCATGTGACCTAAAAGCTTTTTTAGATGTGCCCTGTCTCCTGCGGAGCCCGCTATTCCCCATGGTCCTGACGGAGTCCCAGCATCCACTAGGACGTTAGAGAAATAGGGATTTTCCCCAAGTTAATCACCTGCTCAGAGGTGGTGAATTGAAATTTGTGGTAAAATTACTGCAAATCCGTTTTCAGACAATTGAATAGGCGCATTTTGCCGTAAATTTGTGGCTAATTTAATATAGCCCATATCTCCACTCACCATTACTTCATTCTGCCACTAGCTACTTCCTCTCTGATCAGCTCAGTCTTCAAGATTCCTCCTGTGCAACCCAGAACCTTAGGAATGCCCTCCATCACCCAATAAAAGTTGCCTCCAAAATCTCATACCCTTAAAATTCATCTCTTCACAACAGCTACTACGCCTCGCCTACCCATAAATCTCCAGCCTCCTTATCCCACATCTGAGCCCCTTTGTATCTGCACTTGTTCCCTTTGCAATGGGAGGTGTAAGGAACTGGGCCCTCTGCCCCTTTGTATTCTCTACGTAATTATGTACTTTGAACATATTACGCATCCATGCAAATGGTTGTATGTTTTACTATTGTATACGGAGCAACAGAACCCATATTCTTATATAAATAAAAAACTTTTCACACACTAAAGAGCAGCAGAAAAAAATAGTTTGATGATATGTTTTATATATGTGTGGGTACTTTCTTTTTAATAGTCACTTAAGATAACCATAAAGAAAAGAAATAAAATGTGTATAGCTTTTCTACAACCCTATGAAATACATGTGAAACACTGCAAGGCACAGATCCAAGTAGCCGTGGGACTTATCACAGGGTTTTTGCTCCTAGAGCTATTCAATTATTTCTGGTGGTAATCCATGCTGCAAACAGCAGCATTGCCCTCAACAGTGATATCGCTAGATTCAGCTGCTTGCAGGGTCGACAGCCAATTTAGCAGACAACCTGCGAGAGCGCACATCATCAGCGACATAGTGGGTACACTCTGGATAATTTTAACAAATTGCCTTTCCGCTCAGTTGGAGTCTGGCAAATCATTTATTTATTTATTTTAATCGTCTAATGTGTACCCTATTTTTTTGATTTCTGCATCTATCACCACCCCATTCTGGAATACTATAAAACAGACAATATAATTCACTCATTCAATGTTGTGGGTAAAGGGTCGTACTACTGGGGAGATTTCCCCAGAGATGCGCGCTGAGCGGTCTAGCACAGACCGCTCAACACACACAGGGGGAAATCTAGCACAGGGGGCCAATCTAACACCTGCGATAGCGTCGCACAGGACCACGCATCACTGTCGCCGGCACCCCTACACACGGAGCGATGTTCAGCCCTACACACGGAGCGATGTTCAGCTAATTTCTAAGCAATCTAGTCAGATTGCTTAGAAATTAGCTGAACATCGCTCCGTGTGTACCCCCCTTAACTGGAGAAAGTCATGAGGTCATCGATTCATAGAAGCATCCTTATTTGCTAGTACACTGGTACACTGTATCAATGTACAAATTGTCGGTGAAACCAGCAGACATTTCAAACATTAACTGACAATACAGAATAACATTCTCATGGCCCTGGAATGATTTTATATTGATTGTATGATTACTAAATTGGTATTTGAGAAGTAAATGTAGTGTAATGGGCCCTACACACTGGGCGATATTACTGAAAGATATGAACAATCTCGTTCATTAATGAACGAGATACCAGTCATATCTTTCAGTGTGGAGGCAGCAACGATGAACGATGTGCGGCCCCGTCGCTTGTGCATGCAGGCCAATATGGACGATATCGTCCATATTTGCATGCACTGCTATGGAGCCGGGTAACGGGGGGAGTTTAGAAACTTCACCCCCCGTCACCGGGTCGCCTGTCTGCCGTATCGGCAGTCGGGCAGCTTGGTGGCTGGTCGTGCAGTGTGTAGAGCCCTTAAGATCATACAATAGAAATAAAAACACATCTGTTTTAAAGTGTAATGAAGGTAGAGTAATAGGCCCTACACACATGCCGATTTTTTGAAAGATATGAACGAGAACTCGTTCATATCTTTCAGTGTGGAGGCTCCAGCGATGAACGATGAACGATGCGCGGCCCCGCGCTCGTTCATCGCTGGTCCCCCGTCGGCTGTGCATGCAGGCCAATATGGACGATCTCGTCCATATTTGCCTGCACTTCAATGGAGCCACGTGACGGGGGGAGTGAAAATACTTCACTCCATCCGTCACTGCCCCCCCCCCCGCCGCTCGTCGGCCGTATCCGCCGTCGGGCAGCTCGGCGGCGGATCGGCATGTCTGTAGGGCCCATAAGACCATCAAAAAACACTTACGTTGTGTTATCAGGGGACAAAGGTTTGTAGAAATACAGGTGTAAAATAAGAATTTACTTACCGATAATTCTATTTCTCGGAGTCCGTAGTGGATGCTGGGGTTCCTGAAAGGACCATGGGGAATAGCGGCTCCGCAGGAGACAGGGCACAAAAATAAAGCTTTCCGATCAGGTGGTGTGCACTGGCTCCTCCCCCTATGACCCTCCTCCAAGCCAGTTAGGTACTGTGCCCGGACGAGCGTACACAATAAGGGAGGAATTTTGAATCCCGGGTAAGACTCATACCAGCCACACCAATCACACCGTACAACTTGTGATCTAAACCCAGTTAACAGTATGATAACAGCGGAGCCTCTGAAAAGATGGCTCACAACAATAATAACCCGATTTTTGTAACTATGTACAAGTATTGCAGATAATCCGCACTTGGGATGGGCGCCCAGCATCCACTACGGACTCCGAGAAATAGAATTATCGGTAAGTAAATTCTTATTTTCTCTATCGTCCTAGTGGATGCTGGGGTTCCTGAAAGGACCATGGGGATTATACCAAAGCTCCCAAACGGGCGGGAGAGTGCGGATGACTCTGCAGCACCGAATGAGAGAACTCCAGGTCCTCCTTAGCCAGGGTATCAAATTTGTAGAATTTAGCAAACGTGTTTGCCCCTGACCAAGTAGCTGCTCGGCAAAGTTGTAAAGCCGAGACCCCTCGGGCAGCCGCCCAAGATGAGCCCACCTTCCTTGTGGAATGGGCATTTACATATTTTGGCTGTGGCAGGCCTGCCACAGAATGTGCAAGCTGAATTGTATTACACATCCAACTAGCAATAGTCTGCTTAGAAGCAAGAGCACCCAGTTTGTTGGGTGCATACAGGATAACAGCAAGTCAGTTTTCCTGACTCCAGCCGTCCTGGAACATATTTTCAGGGCCCTGACAACATCTAGCAACTTGGAGTCCTCCAAGTCCCTAGTAGGTGCAAGGCACCACAATAAGCTGGTTCAGGTGAAACACTGACACCACCTTAGGGAGAGAACTGGGGACGAGTCCGCAGCTCTGCCCTGTCCGAATGGACAAACAGATATGGGCTTTTTTTTTTTTTTTTTTTTTTTTTTTGAGAAAAAACCACCAATTTGACACTCGCCTGGTCCAGGCCAGGGCCAAGAGCATGGTCACTTTTCATGTGAGATGCTTCAAATCCACAGATTTGACTGGTTTTAAACCAATGTGATTTGAGGAATCCCAGAACTACGTTGAGATCCCACAGTGCCACTGGAGGCACAAAAGGGGGTTGTATATGCAATACTCCCTTGACAAACTTCTGGACTTCAGGAACTGAAGCCAATTCTTTCTGGAAGAAAATCGACAGGGCCGAAATTTGAACCTTAATGGACCCCAATTTGAGGCCCATAGACACTCCTGTTTGCAGGAAATGCAGGAAACGACCGAGTTGAAATTTCTTTGTGGGGCCTTCCTGGCCTCACACCACGCAACATATTTTCGCCACATGTGGTGATAATGTTGTGCGGTCACCTCCTTTCTGGCTTTGACCAGGGTAGGAATGACCTCTTCCGGAATGCCTTTTTCCCTTAGGATCCGGCTTTCCACCGCCATGCCGACAAACGCAGCTGCGGTAAGTCTTGGAACAGACATGGTACTTGCTGAAGCAAGTCCCTTCTTAGCGGCAGAGGCCATAAGACCTCTGTAAGCATCTCTTGAAGTTCCGGGTACCAAGTCCTTCTTGGCCAATCCGGAGCCATGAGTATAGTTCTTACTCCTCTACGTCTTATAATTCTCAGCACCTTAGGTATGAGAAGCAGAGGAGGGAACACATACACCGACTGGTACACCCACGGTGTTACCAGAACGTCCACAGCTATTGCCTGAGGGTCTCTTGACCTGGCGCAATACCTGTCCCGTTTTTTGTTCAGACGGGACACCATCATGTCCACCTTTGGTATTTCCCAACGGTTTACAATCATGTGGAAAAAACTTCCCGATGAAGTTTCCACTCTCCCGGGTGGAGGTCGTGCCTGCTGAGGAAGTCTGCTTCCCAGTTTCCATTCCCGGGATGAAACACTGCTGACAGTGCTATCACATGATTTTCCGCCCAGCGAAAAGTCCTTGCAGTTTTTGCCATTGCCCTCCTGCTTCTTGTGTCGCCCTGTCTGTTTACGTGGGCGACTGCCGTGATGTTTTTCCCACTGGATCAATACCGGCTGACCTTGAAGCAGAGGTCTTGCTAAGCTTAGAGCATTATAAATTTACCCTTAGCTCCAGTATATTTATGTGGAGAAAAGTCTCCAGACTTGATCACACTCCCTGGAAATTTTTTCCTTGTGTGACTGCTCCCCAGCCTCTCGGGCTGGGCTCCGTGGTCACCAGCATCCAAACCTGAATGCCGAATCTGCGGCCCTCTAGAAGATGAGCACTCTATAACCACCACAGGAGAGACACCCTTGTCCTTGGATATAGGGTTATCCGCTGATGCATCTGAAGATGCGATCCGGACCATTTGTCCAGCAGATCCCACTGAAAAGTTCTTGCGTGAAATCTGCCGAATGGAATTGCTTCGTAGGAAGCCACCATTTTTACCAGGACCCTTGTGCAATGATGCACTGTTTTTAGGAGGTTCCTGACTAGCTCGGATAACTCCCTGGCTTTCTCTTCCGGGAGAAACAGCATTTTCTGGACTGTGTCCAGAATCATCCCTAGGCACAGCAGACGTGTCGTCGGGATCAGCTGCGATTTTGGAATATTTAGAATCCACCCGTGCTGTTGTAGCAGTATCCGAGATAGTGCTACTCCGACCTCCAACTGTTCCCTGGACTATGCCCTTATCAGGAGATCGTCCAAGTAAGGGATAATTAAGACGCCTTTTCTTCGAAGAAGAATCATCATTTCGGCCATTACCTTGGTAAAGACCCGGGGTGCCGTGGACAATCCAAACGGCAGCGTCTGAAACTGATAGTGACAGTTCTGCACCACGAACCTGAGGTACCCTTAGTGAGAAGGGCAAATTTGGGACATAGAGGTAAGCATCCCTGATGTCCCGGGACACTATATAGTCCCCTTCTTCCTGGTTCGTTATCACTGCTCTGAGTGACTCCATTTTGATTTGAACCTTTGTAAGTGTTCAAAAAAATTTTTAGAATAAGTCTCACCTAGCCTTCTGGCTTCAGTACCACAATATAGTGTGGAATAATACCCCTTTTCTTGTAGTAGGAGGGGTAATTTAATTATCACCTGCTGGGAATACAGCTTGTGAATTTTTTCCCATACTGCCTCCTTGTCGGAGGGAGACCTTGGTAAAGCAGACTTCAGGAGCCTGCGAAGGGGAAACGTCTCGACATTCCAATCTGTACCCCTGGGATACTACTTGTAGGATCCAGGGGTCCTGTACGGTCTCAGCGCCATGCTGAGAACTTGTCAGAAGCGGTGGAACGCTTCTGTTCCTGGGAATGGGCTGCCTGCTGCAGTCTTCTTCCCTTTCCTCTATCCCTGGGCAGATATGATCTTATAGGGACGAAAGGACTGAGGCTGAAAAGACGGTGTCTTTTTCTGCAGAGATGTGACATAGGGTAAAAACGGCGGATTTTCCAGCAGTTGCCGTGGCCACCAGGTCCGATGGACCGACCCCAAATAACTCCTCTTCCTTTATACGGCAATACACCTTTGTGCCGTTTGGAATCTGCATCACCTGACCACTGTCGTGTCCATAACATCTTCTGGCAGATATGGACATCGCATTTACTCTTGATGCCAGAGTGCAAATATCCCTCTGTGCATCTCGCATATATAGAAATGCATCCTTTAAATGCTCTATAGTCAATAAAATACTGTCCCTGTCAAGGGTATCAATATTTTTAGTCAGGGAATCCGACCAAGCCACCCCAGCTCTGCACATCCAGGCTGAGGCGATCGCTGGTCGCAGTATAACACCAGTATGTGTGTATATACTTTTTATGATATTTTCCAGCCTCCTGTCAGCTGGTCCTTGAGGACGGCCCTATCTATAGACGGTACCGCCCCTTGTTTTGATAAGCGTGTGAGCGCCTTATCCACCCTAAGGGGTGTTTCCCAACGCGCCCTAACTTCTGGCGGGAAAGGGTATACCGCCCATAATTTTCTATTGGGGGGAACCCACGCATCATCACACACTTTATTTAATTTATCTGATTCAGGAAAAACTACGGTAGTTTTTTCACATCCCACATAATACCCTCTTTTGTGGTACTTGTAGTATCAGAAATATGAAACACCTCCTTCATTGCCTTTAACGTGTGGCCCTAATAAGGAATACGTTTTTTTATTCACCGTCGACACTGGATTCAGTGTCCCTGTCTGTGTCTGTGTCGACCGACTAAAGTAAACGGGCGTTTTAAAACCCCTGACGGTGTTTTTGAGACGTCTGGACCGGTACTAATTGTTTGTCGGCCGTCTCATGTCGTCAACCGACCTTGCAGCGTGTTGACATTATCACGTAATTTCCTAAATAAGCCATCCATTCCGGTGTCGACTCCCTAGAGAGTGACATCACCATTACAGGCAATTGCTCCGCCTCCTCACCAACATCGTCCTCATACATGTCGACACACACGTACCGACACACAGCACACACACAGGGAATGCTCTGATAGAGGACAGGACCCACTAGCCCTTTGGAGAGACAGAGGGAGAGTTTACCAGCACACACCAAAAACGCTATAATTATATAGGGACAACCTTATACAAGTGTTTTCCCTTATAGCATCTTTTTTATATATTTCTAACGCCAATTTAGTGCCCCCCCTCTCTGTTTTAACCCTGTTTCTGTAGTGCAGTGCAGGGGAGAGCCTGGGAGCCTTCCCTCCAGCCTTTCTGTGAGGGAAAATGGCTCTGTGTGCTGAGGAGATAGGCCCCGCCCCTTTTTCGGCGGCCTCGTCTCCCGCTCTTAACGGATTCTGGCAGGGGTTAAATATCTCCATATAGCCTCCGGAGGCTATATGTGAGGTATTTTTAGCCAAAATAGGTATTCATTTGCCTCCCAGGGCGCCCCCCTCCCAGCGCCCTGCACCCTCAGTGACTGCCGTGTGAAGTGTGCTGAGAGGAAAATGGCGCACAGCTGCAGTGCTGTGCGCTACCTTTAGAAGACTGAGGAGTCTTCTGCCGCCGATTCTGGACCTCTTCTTACTTCAGCATCTGCAAGGGGGCCGGCGGCAAGGCTCCGGTGACCATCCAGGCTGTACCTGTGATCGTCCCTCTGGAGCTGATGTCCAGTAGCCAAGAAGCCAATCCATCCTGCACGCAGGTGAGTTCACTTCTTCTCCCCTAAGTCCCTCGTTGCAGTGATCCTGTTGCCAGTAGGACTCACTGTAAAATAAAAAACCTAAGCTAAACTTTTCTAAGCAGCTCTTTAGGAGAGCCACCTAGATTGCACCCTTCTCGGCCGGGCACAAAAATCTAACTGGCTTGGAGGAGGGTCATAGGGGGAGGAGCCAGTGCACACCACCTGATCGGAAAGCTTTATTTTTGTGCCCTGTCTCCTGCGGAGCCGCTATTCCCCATGGTCCTTTCAGGAACCCCAGCATCCACTAGGACGATAGAGAAATAATGTTAGTGCTTACATCACATACCCTCTACATATTAGGAGATATATTTCCTAAGAGACTGATTGTTGACAGATGTGACTGTGGGATTTAAAAGGGCAATATTAAATGCAAAACAATACTGTGAAAAGTGGGTGTAAATAGGGTTATACTTCTGATTTTCTATGACCTTTGGTCCCAAACACATGTATACAGTAAAAAGGTGAAAGGTAATAAGGTCAGAACGTGCGGATCCTCACTGGGCAGAACCTACCTTCTATTCCAACCATTAAAATGGATCAGATACTCAGGGTTCTTCCTGCCCTTGTCATCTTTGCCAACAACAATATCAACAACCTAGGAAAGAACACCATTTTTTTTTAAACCATTTACAAAGATGAAAAACACAGGGGTCTATGTACTAAGCCCTGGAAAGATATAAAAGTGGATAGAGATAAAGCACCAGCCAAACTGCCATGTTACAGGCTGTGTTTAAAAAATGACAGGAGCTTGCTGGTGCTTTAGCTCCAAGGTTTAGTAAATAGACCTCAAAGTGACAGGAAACAACATTTCTATTCCTACATCAGTGGGAGGGAAGGGTGCGAGCAGCAGGTGCCCCCACTGTCAGTGACAGCTGATCTGGAGGACGAGGAATGCCAGGAGCGCCGATTACACAGACTAGCAGGAACACAGCAGCCACAGGCACGGTGCAGGAACGGCGAGCAGGCAGCGCGCACAGGAGAAACGCCGCACGAACATGTAACGTGTGAGCCATGCGCAGTGTGTGTGTAATAACACAGCGGCTTAATGTAACAACCCCCCTCTCTCTCCCACCCGGGGACAGGGACGGGCGCACCCCCGGCAGCCGCATCGCACCTTACCTTGGCATCGTACAACACCTTGGCTTTAGTCGGGTCTGGTTCGAAGCAGAGAACTTTCTCCCCTTTTTGGAACTTAAATTTCATTCCCCGTGCGTTCATTTGTTCATCATGGCGGAGAGCAGGAAGCGGTGAGACTCCCGCAGCTGCCTCAGCAGCGCCACACACAGCATGGTCCGTGCTGCTTCCCCTCCGCCGCCGCCTTCCGCCTCATGCTGACGTCACCGCCGGCCCACCACCACGTGATTGCTGCTGCTGCTGCTGTTCTCGTAGTGCAGTGCACTACACAAACCAAGTGCTGCTGCTGCTAGTGCTAGTGCTAGTGCTAATTGCAGGGTAGCTGCATTACAGTGCGGGAGGTCTGATGATAAAGACACGGAGTGCACAGCCGTCCAGTGGCTGAGAGTTGCTGGTGCTGCAGGCAGGCATGGCTGAGCGCTACTGTTGGCTTTTGAAATTACATCAAGTCAAAACCCTATCCCACAGCTCAGCTGCGTCACCTTCATGGGTTTTTTCAGCTATGTCCAATATTTTAGTGTTAAGCTTGGTACTCACAGGCCGTTATATCTGTAATTCTATTGAACGGCCGATATATTGCTGGTCCGTCAGCCAGTGTGTTCCAACAGACATATCTCTGGCATTGCAGCACACACGATCTCCAATATATCTACAAATCTATTGGTACATCGTTCTGTGTCTGCTGGAGGTCAGCCAAACCGGCGGTGATTGGCAACGCAACTGGGCAGACGCCTGCCAAGTTTGTGACATCCGTCAAGATGGATCGGGTAGTGTGTATGCAAAACACGCTGCACGATCAGTCTGCAGATATATCTGCCAATGTGTACTCAGCTTTACATATTAACGTTTTATACACGTTATAAAATTCTCTGTCCAATCTGTATAGTTGGAACAAAAATCTTATGCGAGCAAATGACAATGGGGTCTATTTATGAAGCAGTGAAAAGAGTGTCGAAGTGAGCCAGTGGAGAAGTTGCCCATGGCAACCAATCAGCTGCTCTGTAAAATGTTATGGTATGCAAATTATAAATGTTATGTCAATGCTGATTGGTTGCCATGGGCAACTTCTCCACTGGCTCACATCTCCACTCTTTTCACTGCTTCATGAATAGACGCTAATGAACCATTTGCTCCAAAAACCGGAAACCAGTTGTTCAGATAAATTGGTTAAATCAAACGGATTTAATCAATTTGTCTGAGTGACCGTTTTGTCCCATACATTTCCAGATTTTTTTTCCAACCAGAAAGATTGGACATATAATTTTATACCCCTTTTACACCGCCACTAAAAACCAGAGTTATTGCTGTGATACTCACGTTAGTGGCTTGGTGTAAAAGGGTTAACTTGGGTTCAGTTACCCGGGAATCCAATCCGACTAGCTTGCAGAGTTGGTCCTGGAAAGGATCCAGATCACTGTTCAGTATACACAGGTTATCCGGGTCGATATAGTATGTATCCAGCTAGGTGAAAACCATCCTGGCCAGAGGTGTTTGGATGCTTACAAACATAACCTTAACAGGTTGGCACTGTGGCCCGTGTGGGCCTCGCACATTGAGTGCATGACTATATGATGTTGCAGCCAGGGGCCAGGCTGCCAGCACCTCTGGATTCTACAGGCAGCTGTACAGGCTGCAGGACACATGCCCAAAGTGTTTAAAGCTCTGCATCAGTGATACTGGCTGCAGTGTGCCATTCCAGGCATCCTGTTAGCCAGAAGGCAGGGGGATGTTGGACAATGGTGATGTCATCCCCAGGGCCTTGCGTCCCATGCAACGGCACTGCTAACAATATGATTATTCTCCCTGTTATACTCCCAAATCCAACCTGCCTAATGGTAGTGTTCATTGTGCTGGAGTAGCACGCTTACATCAGGAGGTACAGCACTGCCCAAAACATCTTTAGGATGGATCTGTATAGTCTTCATGGTTCATGCCCAGAGTGTCCATTCCAAAGGATGCTCCAGGCAGCTCTACAGCAGCACTACAGGGACCCGATCAAGGGGCCCTGCTAGCCAAATGCAGGTGCAACGAGACAGCGACGTTGCTGTGCCAGGTCGTTTGACAATAGCCCCACTTGCACACCCTTAGTTACGGCCCTGAATGTTTATCCTGCGACCCTCCCTGACTCCTACTACTGTTCTGTGAGGACACTTAATCTGTTCACACAAATCACTTCACCAAAATCAGCTTCAATGCAAAGCTAATCCACACTCTGCTTACGTTTCTCACACTCTGAACCCCCATGTGCTGCTGTATGTGTATGCTTCCATAATGCTTTCCATTAGGGTATGGGACTCAGGGTCGACACACATTAGGTCGACACCTATTGGTCGACAGTGACTAAACACAGGAAAGAGTTCGACACGGCCATTAGGTCGACATGTAAAAGGTCGACATGAGTTTTTTAATGTTTTTTTCGTGTCATTTTCTTTGTAAAGTGACGGGGAACCCCAATTAGTGCACCGTGTCTCCTCGCAAGGACAAGGTGCCTTGCTGCACTCAGCACAGGTTGCGGTTCCCAATTGTAGGCCACGTGGATCGTAAAGTATGAAAAAGTTTTTAAAAAATAAAAAAAAATTTAAAAACTCATGTCAACCTTTTTCCATGTCAACTTTGTTCATGTCGACCTAATGGCCGTGTCGACCTATTTCATGTGTCGACCTATTCAATGGCAACCAAAAGGTGTCGAACTAATGTGTGTCGACATATACAGTGTCGACCTAGAATCCGGATACCTTACATTATATATGCTATTTTCCTTTCTCATACGTCCTAGAGAATGCTGGGGTCACATCAAGAACCATGGGGTATAGACGGGATCCGCAGGAGACATGGGCACTTTAAGACTTTGAATGGGTGTGAACTGGCTCCTCCCTCTATGCCCCTCCTCCAGACTCCAGTTTAGAATCTGTGCCCAGGCAGACTGGATGCACTCTGAGGAGCTCTACTGAGTTTCTCTGAAAACACTTATGTTAGGTTTTTTATTTTCAGGGAGAACTGCTGGCTACAGTCTCCCTGCTTCGTGGGACTTAGGGCAGAGAAGTCAGACCTACTTCTGTGAGTTTCAAGGCTCTGCTTCTTTGGCTACAGGACACCATTAGCTCCTGAGGGTTTGATCACTAGGTACGCCTAGGGGTTAATTCCCAGAGCCGGCCGTCACCCCCCTTGCAGAGCCAGAAGTCAGAACACAGGTGAGTAGAAGAAGAAAAGAAGACTTCAGTGATGGCTTATGAGGTACCGCACAGCGATCGCACGCTGCGTGCCATGCTCCCACACACAACAGCACTACAGGGTGCAGGGCGCGGGGGGCGCCCTGGGCAGCATATAAACCTCAAAAATAAGACTGGCAAGAGGGGACATAGGTGCCTAGGCACTGTCCTAACCCCCGCCAGTATAAATATTTAGTTAAAAAAGTGGGACTGAAGCACGCCATTGAGGGGGCGGGGCTTAGTCCTCTCAGCTCACACAGCTCAGCGCCATTTTCTATGCAGACACGCTGGTCCTTCCTCACACTTCTGAATAAATATCAGGGTGCAAAACGTGGGGGGGGGGCACAGAAATACGGTGCAATATATATATATTTAATATAAAAAGCGCTGCAGGTCTGGGGCATTCCTTAGTGTTTCAGAACCGGTGATTAGGCGCTGGGTTGTGAGCTGGCAAACTTCCTCTGTGTCTCTCTGACAGACTTTACTGTGGGTCTGTCCCCTATATGCCCGGTGTGTCGTGGGTGTTTGGTACACGTGTGTCGGCATGTCTGAGGCTGAGTGCTCTTCCCGAAAACGGCTGTGGGAGTGACCCTGTCGGCACCACCGGCTCCTGATGGTACTTGGTACATGTGTGTCGACACATTGGTGGCTAAATGTTTTTCCCAAGAGAAAACGATATTAGGGACACAGACGTGTGTGGGTGGCCATGTAGGCACCACCAATATGTGACTGGGTAAAAAATGTGCATATCAGAAAGGGTATATATATGTGTGTATATATATATATATATATATATATATATAGTAAGGTTGCATAATTCTGTGTCCCAAACACAGACGTAGAAATATCTATGGAGGATGTCATGTTCGTAGCTATATTCCCCTCAGACCCCTCGGGGTCGCAAAAATTTTATTTTGCCCAGTTACTACTCCCTGATATGGACACGGATACTGTTTCCTATGTCGAGCATAATGTTTCCTGATTAGATCCACCCAAAAAAAAAAAAAAGAGCATTCAGTACATGAGTAGTGCACATTAAAGACGTCACTGAGGACTCTGGCTGTTCCTGACAGAGGGGTCTATGTGTGTATATATGTATATGTATGTATATATATATATATATATATATATAGTTATATATGCGTATATATATATATATATATATAGATTTATAATGAAAGCTGAGGTATCGTTTCTCCTTCTCATGTACTGAGAGCTCTGTGTGAGAAAGTCTGGGTCAGCCCTGACAAGATGGTTTCAAATCCTCAAGAGGATTCTGATTGTTTATTCTTTTCCCGCCGCGGACAGAATGAAGTGGGAGTCACCCCCGGTTCTGCATGGGGCCCTGTCACAAATCCAGCGGATCGTATGCAGGAAGCTACGTTTGTTAGGCGCCGGGGTCCGCTCGTCGGTGCGGCCCGGCGCCTAGCAACCAGGGACGCCGTGCGCGTACAGCCGCCGGCTCCCTGGCAACGCTAGACGCCGGGCGCACGGAGCCGCACGGACCCTAGCAACGGGGACGCCACTGGCGGACCGCGTTCCCCGTTGCTGGGTCCATTTAAATTAGTAAGGGCACCTGTTTCCTGGCCGTGCAGCAAGGCAGCTGCACGGCATTCATGCAATCAGCACTGGCAGCAGTTGATTGGAGGGCTTCGGTTTATATGCTCTTGCAGTGCCTCACACAGACGCCGGTAATAGCTTCCTGCATGCTGTATCTGTTTGCTGAGAGTGTTTCCAGTCCTGCTGTATCCGGTCGTTCCTGTCCTCAGTTGTCCTGCACTCGGAAGTCGTCATCTGTTCCTAGAGTCCTGACTGAGCACCATTAAACATCCAGTGGTGTTCGTGAGTCGCGGCGTAGCCGTGTGTTGCGGCTTGGCCGCTTTATTATTTATTATTTGTGTTTCGGAGCTTTTGCGGAGGATTCCGCTCCCACAGATCCACTCTGGTATCCAGCGGTGCTGGGTAGGAGTAATGGACTAGTGGATTTTGGTTGTCCTTTTATCTGGCGGTTTTTCCGCGCATACTTCAAGTTTGGTTAGTTAGCTTGTTGCCCTTGGCCTGTTGTAGTCAGAGGTCCTCTTGTCATCATCCTGCCTCGGATTTCCCTTTGTCTCTCACTAAGACCGGGGGGCACCGGAGTTGGGCAGACATAATCCGCCTTTCAAACGTGGCTGCCAGGGGCTCAAGAAACCATAGTCTCGCAAGGGATTTCCGATAGCACGGGTGAGACAATAGAGTTAGGGCGCCAGGGGCAACTAGTCTTTCCTGCTCCCGTAACCAGCATTCCCTTCCAGTACTCTGGCCATTGTCATAAGATCTCCTCCGGTCAGGAGTACTGGAATCATAACATTATTACCGGCCAAACCAAAACTTAAAATTAAACAGGGTTTGATTTTTTCCTTATTCAGTTTTTTAAGAGTTATCGGCCTCATGAATCCCACAGGTTTAGGGCCAAATCCTGGTCAGCTCCTAGTCAGCCAGATTCAAGAACTTACTCAGATGGTTCAGGATCTTTCCCTGCGGGTGAAGTCGCAGGAAGATCTTTTACGAACTTCCCCGAGGGTAGTCCCTGAACCAAAAATGCACTTGCCTGACCGTTTTTCTGGTGATAGGAAAGAGTTTTTTAATTTTAAAGAATCCTGTAAACTTTATTTTCGTTTAAGACCGATCTCCTCAGGTACTGAATCTCAGCGGATAGGAATCATTATTTCTTTGCTCCAGGGGGATCCTCAGACCTGGGCATTTGGTTTAAAAGCAGAGGATCCGGCATTGTTGTCAGTCGACGCTTTTTTGGGGTCTTTAGGGCTTTTGTATGATGACCCTGATAGAGAGGCATCCGCTGAGAGTCAGTTACGCGCTCTCAGACAGGGTAGAAATCCTGCAGAGGTTTATTGTACAGAGTTTCGCCGTTGGTCGAACGACTGTGGCTGGAATGACCCAGCCCTGCGCAGTCAGTTTCGCCTCGGCTTATCTGAGTCTATAAAGGACAGTCTCCTTCAGTATCCCACTCCTGAGACACTCGATAAACTCATGGAGCTTTCTATTAAGATAGATCGACGTCTCAGAGAGCGGAGGGCTGAAAAAGGAGCACCAGTCAGGACTACTCCATGTGTATTTTCCATTCCTGAGGACGTAGAGGAGCCCATGCAGATGGGTTTCTCCCGACTGTCTCCAGAAGAAAGAGCCAGAAGGCAAAACTCTGGTCTTTGTTTGTACTGTGGGGGTAAGGGACATTTTGCCCGTAATTGTCCGAACAAGTCGGGAAACGCCTCGACCAAGTGAATTGTGAGGGGGTTCACTTTGGTCTGCAGCTTATCTCCTCGAATAACTCCCTTTTAGTCCCAGCTAAAGTTTCCTTTGGCAGCCTCAGTTCTTCGGTGTCGGCTTTTGTCGACAGTGGAGCTGCAGGGAACTTTATGGACTTAACTTGGGCCAAGGCCTTAGGTATTCCTCAGTTAGCCTTGGGTAGGTGTATCACCATGCATGGTTTAGATGGGAGTCCCTTGTCCAATGGGGCTATTTCCCTCTGTACACCTCCTGTACTACTTACGGTAGGAGCTCTTCATTCCGAAAAGATCTAGTTCTTCCTTACCCATTGCCCAGCAGTTCCAGTGGTTCTGGGTCACCCTTGGCTGGCCTTTCATAATCCCACCATTGATTGGCAGTCGGGGGAGATTTCACAATGGGGTACCATCTGTAATAAGGAATGTATTACGTTTCCCGTTAGAATAGCTGCTGCCATTCCCGAACTCATTCCCGTGGAATACCAGGACTTTGTTGATGTGTTTTCCAAGGGCAATGCGGACATTCTGCCTCCCCATCGGCCTTATGATTGTGCTATTGAGCTAATTCCCGGTGCCACATTGCCAAAGGGAAGGTTATATGCTTTATCCGGGCCAGAAACTGCGGCCATGAATGAGTATATTAAGGAGAGTCTAGGGAAAGGATTTATCAGGCCATCTAAATCCCCTTTAAGTGCAGGCTTCTTCTTTGTGGAGAAAAAAGATGGATCACTCAGACCTTGCATTGACTTTAGAGCCCTGAATAAGATCTCAGTTAAAAATACTTATCCTCTGCCGCTGATTTCTGTCCTCTTTGATCAGCTGCGTTCGGCTGTGATTTTTTCTAAAATTGACCTGAGGGGAGCATATAACCTCATCCGAATCAAGTCTGGAGATGAGTGGAAGACGGCTTTCAGTACTCAGTCGGGTCACTACGAGTATCTGGTGATGCCGTTCGGCTTGTCTAACGCTCCGGCAGTTTTCCAGGATCTCATTAACGATGTGCTCCGTGACTTTCTAGGAAGATTCGTGGTCGTTTACTTAGACGACATCCTGATCTATTCTGACTCAATTGAACAACATGTTACCCAGGTGCGTCAGGTTCTTCAAAAATTACGTGAAAATCATCTATATGCCAAGCTGGAGAAGTGTGAGTTTCATGTCACGGAGGTATCCTTTTTAGGGTACATTATTTCCCCTCGGGGATTCTACATGGAACCTAAGAAGCTCCAAGCCATCCTTAGTTGGGCGCAACCCACCAACTTAAAAGCAATTCAGCGCTTTTTAGGGTTTGCGAATTATTATAGAAGATTTATTCATTCTTTTTCCGACCTGGTTGCTCCCATGGTGGCACTGACTAAGAAGGGAGCGGATCCTACCAACTGGTCACGTGAAGCTGAGTTATCCTTTCAGGCCTTGAAACAAGCTTTTGTCTCAGCTCCAGTCCTCAGACATCCCAACCCAGAATTGCCCTTCATTGTTGAGGTTGATGCCTCGGAGGTTGGAGTGGGGGCTATCCTATCTCAAAAGGATCCGGAGTCTCTGGAACTACATCCTTGTGCCTTCATGTCCAGGAAATTCTCATCCGCTGAATCCAACTACGATGTTGGTAACCGGGAGTTACTGGCTATTAAATGGGCTTTCGAGGAGTGGAGACATTGGCTTGAGGGAGCAACACATACCATTTCAGTATTGACTGACCACAAAAATCTTCAGTACATCGAATCAGCTAAGCGGCTGAATGCCCGGCAGGCTCGTTGGGCTTTATTTTTTACTCGTTTCAAGTTTATTATCACCTTTAGGCCAGGTTCCAAGAATACCAAGGCGGATGCCCTGTCACGCAGTTTTCTTCCAGTTCATAATAACAGTCCTGTTACTCCCATACTTCCGTCTTCAGTCATTTGGGCAGGCCTCACACAAGATTTATTTACCCAGTTAAAGCAGCTTCAACATCAAGCTCCTGGAAATACTCCTGCTGGTCGTCTTTACGTCCCTGAGTTTTTGAGAGCTACTGTTTTGACTGAATTTCATGATAGCAAAGTTGCCGGGCATCCGGGGATCTCTAAGACTTTGGAATTAGTCTCCCGCTCAGTATGGTGGCCTGGTCTTTCTAAAGACATTAAGGAGTTTGTTTTTTCTTGTCAGGTCTGTGCACAGCATAAGGTTCCCCGTTCCTTGCCTATCGGGCAACTTATGCCCTTAAATGTTCCTCTCAGGCCATGGTCTCACATTTCCATGGATTTTGTGGTAGACCTCCCTCTGTCAGCCGGATTCCGAGTCATATGGGTGGTAGTGGACCGTTTTAGCAAGATGGCTCATTTCATTGCTCTTCCCCGACTGCCATCTGCCCAGGGATTGGTTGTTTTGTTTCTCCGCCATGTTTTCAGACTTCATGGGTTGCCCACTGATATTGTTTCTGATCGGGGTCCACAATTCATTGCACAATTCTGGAAGTCCTTTTGTGCCTCATTAAAGATGAAATTGTCTTTAACATCCGGTTACCATCCCCAATCTAACGGGCAGACCGAACGAGTTAATCAATCATTAAAACAGTATTTGCGTTTGTACTCAGCCAAACTCCAGAATGATTGGTCCGAGTTTCTTCCTTTGGCGGAGTTTGCTTACAATAATTCTTGTCATTCCTCCACTAATGTGTCTCCATTCTTTTCAGTTTTTGGTTTTCACCCCAGAGCTAATTCTTTTTTTCAACATTCTTCTGTTTCCTCGCTAACCTTAACCACTCATCTCAGAGTCATTTGGAAAAAAGTGCATCTTGCCCTCAGAAAAGCGGCATTTCGAGAGAAAAATTTTTCGGACAGGCTCCGACGTCCTTGCACTTTTAAGGTGGGAGACAGGGTATGGTTGTCGACTCGTAACATTAGACTTCGACAAACCTCAGCTAGATTGGGCCCCAAATTTATTGGACCATTTCATATTATTAAAAAAATCAACCCAGTTGCTTTCCGGTTACGTTTACCAAGAGCGCTCCGGATCGGAAATACGTTCCATTGCTCCCTGTTGAAACCATACGTTTCTTCCAGTAGATTTCCTCGGAAGATCTCTCAGGGGAAATCACCAGTAGATGTACAGGGACAACAGGAGTTCTTGGTGGAGAAGGTTCTCGATTCCAAATTGTCCCGGGGTCGGCTTTATTTTCTGGTGAACTGGAGAGGCTATGGTCCAGAGGAAAGGTCTTGGGTCCTGGATAAGGATCTCCATGCCCCAAGGCTCAAGAGGGCATTCTTTCGGGAATTTCCTCGGAAACCTGGCTTTAGGGGTTCCTTGACCCCTCCTCAAGGGGGGGGTACTGTTAGGCGCCGGGGTCCGCTCGTCGGTGCGGCCCGGCGCCTAGCAACCAGGGACGCCGTGCGCGTACAGCCGCCGGCTCCCTGGCAACGCTAGACGCCGGGCGCACGGAGCCGCACGGACCCTAGCAACGGGGACGCCACTGGCGGACCGCGTTCCCCGTTGCTGGGTCCATTTAAATTAGTAAGGGCACCTGTTTCCTGGCCGTGCAGCAAGGCAGCTGCACGGCCAGGAATAATCAGCTTTCCTTGGTCACATAAAACACCATTTATGAGTTACCAATGCATTTATTTAACCATTGCCATAGTCAATTACAAATAGTTTCAGCTGGGCCTAGTGAAAGTTAATAGTGAGATGAATACTTAGTGTAAGAATTACACACAGATTAAAAAAAAAGTTTTTTTTTCTTCTTTTACCTCTAGGATTCAGTTAACTCTGCTTGCTAGTTTAGGATAGACATTGAAATGTTAATTAACCTGTCCCACTACCCTCTTGAACAGGCATATGAACCTCTGTTGATATGCAAATTAGAGACTTTAAAGGAAATGCATTTATTCAGTAGGTGTGTACTGTGTGGGGATTCTATGAGAGTCAAGTGATATATATTATATAAATATATATTATATGTAATATTATTGTAATTATGTGTATATTTATATCAGTGTATGCTCTGCAAGATAGCTATCCAATCTGAATCATATCATTTAAATTATTGATTATTGCTAGAGTCATTATAGATCTGTGTGAAATAGGATACATTTGTTGCTATATAGGTAAATTTATAGGTAAATCTGAAATAACATTATTTTAAGGAAGTAAGCATAAAGCACAAACACAGTCTGGCCTAGTTGTAAAGGTTTATACGGAACAAGTGTGTGTTGTGTTTAGTGGGCAATAGTAGTATTTATTGCCCACATTTATAGAAGCTGTGTGATTTGTTTTATTGCAGACGCAGGGTTTTGTACACGTGTCTTGGGCAAAGTAAAGGACTGCGCACATAGCGTAAGAGATACGCGCGGTCGCGTGTTTGCGCAAAGTGCGTAAGAATGCGGGTGCTAAGTACAAATTATACAATAGTGTCGTTTAGGTCAAAGGTGGGATAGTAGACATTTAATATAATAGCACATAACTATCAGATTTCAAAAGCAGGTTACTCTGAATTTAGTTTAAAAAAAATACTGTATTGCCTCTGGGGTAAAGCTGCCTATCTGAATGAAAATATTTTCTGTACAGAAAAGACAAAGTATACATGAGTGAGCGAACGTAGGAGTGAGTGAAATTCGAACCCCGGGAAATCGGGATCCCGTCGTTTGGTACATCAAGTGAGTGGAGACTTGGTGGCGTGAGGCAGCTGACTCACGTTAGTATAAGATTGAAATACGCAAATCGTGAGGTGATTTGTAGAGGAGCGTGATAGTGCATTGTATTGCAAAGTATTCAAGTTAAAAGGTTTTTGTATTACGCTCCGGACTGAGGGTCCCAGTTTGTACAACGACCCGTGGTCGTACGGCAGATAAGTAACAAGTACCTATATGCTGTGCGATTGGACCGCGCATTTGTGGGTGCGATATATATAGCGCAACTGGATACCCCTTTACGAGCTTTTGTATAAAATCGCGGTACCATTAGCGCTGTATAGAGCATACGCAAGTGTGATTTGTGTATAAGGTTATAGGGAGTTTTCGCTGGTCTCTCAGGAAAATCTCCAGCGGTGTATATTCATTGGAATAGGTAAGTCACTCCTAAACACTTCCAGTGAATAGAAATCAGATAGGGGCCTCGCAGGGTACGCGGAGTTCATTATTGGAGTGAGTTGTGGTATTTAGTGGAGAAGGAGTGGGTGAAAGCGCTCTAAGAACTTTAACCGTCTATTCGTATTGTGCATTGGGGATTGCGTAAAAGGAAAAAGTCCGCGATGGGATCCAATTGCACAAGCGGTGGACGTTTTGAACCGGGGTTCAGGTTGTAGAGCCGCAGCCCAGGGGGTCAGCGAAGTTTAAAGGAAAAAGTATTATGTGTGGGAAATATGGTCCACACGCTGAAGACTTTTTGTCTGAATGGGAATGTATGACTGACAAAGATAGGGTACCATTCCCTAAGGTGAGCAGCTTTGAACCAGAGGTATTGCAGAACTTAAGGATAAGAATATGTCTGATAAAATCCCGAAAACAAAGGGTCAGACATACAAATTGTTTAAACCTGTGACAGCAAGAGGGGTTGGTGAGATTGATCCTAAGGTATTGCAGGTGGTATGTTTAACCAAAGTCATATAAGACAAGAATGGAAATATAAGAACTGTTTGAACTTGTAGCAACAATAAATAAGTAGGAAGAAAAAAAAAGAGAATCCAAATACACAGCCATATGTAGATGTGGAAGCAGTTACGGCCAGCATACAAACTATAGAAAATAATAAAAATATGAAAAATATGACTGTAACCTATATATGTACTAATGAATGTTGAAGTTTTATTTAGGAGGAGAAGGTGACCTGATTGTTTTCAGCCATTTCTCATGCACCCAGAGGAGTATCCAACCGGTAAAAGAAGAGCAGTAGCCTGTGGGGGAAGTGGCTGAGACCAGTGGAACAGGTAAGTATGGTATCATTCGTGTACATATATAGTAAAATAAATAAATAAAACTAAAAAAAAATCAAGAAAGTAACGTCAGAAATGGAGAAAAACCTGTCCGCACATTAGTATTTGCCAGTAGGAAAGCGTACAGAGACAAGGTAACCCCAGGTATTTATTTCAGTTACCATATAAGAAGTATGCATTCCTAGTGATGCCCCTAGTAAAGATGAGCTTGGAAATGTTTGTTGAACCATGTACAGACCCTTAGTACGGGATGAGAGGGATTGAATGAAATACTTTGCATGACCTAGAAGCTTGTTAAACTTTTTTTTTGTTTTTGTCTCTTGCAGAAATAGAAAAACTCTCCATCAGGATAAGACCACTGGTAAACACTAATTCGGCAAATGGGAGATGGCTGTCTCTGTGCAAATGGACGGGCTCAATAAGGCATTGAGTGTCAGGGTGCAGACTTCTTTGCAAAATTGGAAAGGGGTCACAGTAGCTAATCTTAGATAGTGTGCTATTGAACATCACCAGAATAGTTCTAGGCGCAGAGAACAACAGGTGGAGAGGTTGAGGACGGTAAGTATACTGGCACATACAGGAAAGACCCATCAGTCCAAACCCCAGATCCCTAATGGTCAATACAGGTTGAGTATCCCTTATCCAAAATGCTTGGGACCAGAGGTATTTTGGATATCGGATTTTTCCGTATTTTGGAATAATTGCATACCATAATGAGATATCATGGTGATGGGATCTAAATCTAAGCACAGAATGGCTTTATGTGTCATATACACCTTATACACACAGCCTGAAGATCATTTTAGCCAATACTTTTTATAACTTTGTGCATTAAACAAAGTGTGTCTACATTCACACAATTCATTTATGTTTCATATACACCTTATACACACAGCCTGAAGGTCATTTAATACAATATTTTTAATAACTTTGTGTATTAAACAAAGTTAGTGTACATTGAGCCATCAAAAAACAAAGGTTTCACTATTTCACTCTCACTCAAAAAAGTCCGTATTTCGGAATATTCCGTATTTCGGAATATTTGGATATGGGATACTCAACCTGTAATATGTTACACTTGTAGGAAGGAAGGGCATTTTGCCAGAGATTGTAGGAGTAGTAGGACACATAGTCAATATAGATCCCCTAGGCAGAAAACACAAGCCACATTATTAAACACATAGACGGGACCAAGGGACATATAGTAAGGAATCATAAGCCATATAGAAAACACAGATTCGGTTAATGGAAAGAACAGAATAAATGCAACTTACTAATGTTACATTTCACTGTTCTAGATGCATGTCCATCACAGGTAGAGGAAATTAACTCACAGATACCGGGTTCCCTATGAACTTAGGATGGACAGGACACTGGATTGATGGCTGGGATAGTCCCAGTAGAGATAAGACACACTGAAATTTTTTTTTTAAGGGGAGTAGACCAAGTAGAGAATCACTTCCCCGTAGTGCCCAATCCAGTTGTCATATTTTTATAAAATTTTCTCCACCTCTACAAACTCATCTGTCACCAACCTCTATTCTGTTTCTCTACAGTTTCCTCTTCATCTTTTGCATTCACACAGGGTGGTACAATACATGGACCCAAGTACAGTTCAAACTCCACATGCCTAGTTCTGCCCAAACCCAGTATATCTTAACAGCACGATGACACCAGTATTACTGCAGTGTGCCTTGTCATACACAAAGGGTGGAGAATGGGAATACTGGTGAAGGGAAATTTTGTATAGACACTGATATGCCTGTTGGTGAATGGCACACCTGACATTCTCTTTTTCATTTTCTTCTTCCTTCTCTCCTCTAGAGATGTTTCTTTTTTCTTTTCTCTGACGTCCTAAGTGGATGCTGGGGACTCCGTAAGGACCATGGGGGAATAGCGGCTCCGCAGGAGACAGGGCACAAAAGTAAAAGCTTTAGGATCAGGTGGTGTGCACTGGCTCCTCCCCCTATGACCCTCCTCCAAGCCTCAGTTAGGTTTTTGTGCCCGGCCGAGAAGGGTGCAATCTAGGTGGCTCTCCTAAAGAGCTGCTTAGAGTAAAAGTTTTGTTAGGTTTTTTATTTTCAGTGAGTCCTGCTGGCAACAGGCTCACTGCAACGAGGGACTTAGGGGAGAAGAAGTGAACTCACCTGCGTGCAGGATGGATTGGCTTCTTAGGCTACTGGACACTAGCTCCAGAGGGACGATCACAGGTACAGCCTGGATGGGTCACCGGAGCCGCGCCGCCGACCCCCTTGCAGATGCTGAAGAGAGAAGAGGTCCAGAAATCGGCGGCTGAAGACTTCCCAGTCTTCTTAAGGTAGCGCACAGCACGGCAGCTGTGCGCCATTGCTCTCAGCACACTTCACACCAACGGTCACTGAGGGTGCAGGGCGCTGGGGGGGGCGCCCTGGGCAGCAATGAAAGTACCTATGCTGGCTAAAAATACATCACATATAGCCTCTGGGGCTATATGGATGTATTTAACCCCTGCCAGGTTGTCAGAAAAACGGGAGAAGAAGCCCGTCGAAAAGGGGGCGGGGCCTATTCTCCTCAGCACACAGCGCCATTTTCCTACACAGCTCCGCTGCTAGGAAGGCTCCCAGGCTCTCCCCTGCACTGCACTACAGAAACAGGGTTAAAACAGAGAGGGGGGGCATTTTGTGTGGCGATATTATAATATATTAAGATGCTATAAGGGAAAACACTTATATAAGGTTGTCCCTGTATAATTATAGCGTTTTGGTGTGTGCTGGCAAACTCTCCCTCTGTCTCCCCAAAGGGCTAGTGGGGTCCTGTCCTCTATCAGAGCATTCCCTGTGTGTGTGCTGTGTGTCGGTACGTGTGTGTCGACATGTATGAGGACGATGTTGGTGAGGAGGCGGAGCAATTGCCTGTAATGGTGATGTCACTCTCTAGGGAGTCGACACCGGAATGGATGGCTTATTTAGGGAATTACGTGATAATGTCAACACGCTGCAAGGTCGGTTGACGACATGAGACGGCCGGCAAACCAATTAGTACCTGTCCAGGCGTCTCAAACACCGTCAGGGGCTTTAAAACGCCCATTACCTCAGTCGGTCGACACAGACACGGACACTGACTCCAGTGTCGACGGTGAAGAAACAAACGTATTTTCCATTAGGGCCACACGTTACATGTTAAGGGCAATGAAGGAGGTGTTACATATTTCTGATACTACAAGTACCACAAAAAAGGGTATTATGTGGGGTGTGAAAAAACTACCTGTAGTTTTTCCTGAATCAGATAAATTAAATGAAGTGTGTGATGATGCGTGGGTTTCCCCCGATAGAAAATTATTGGCGTTATACCCTTTCCCGCCAGAAGTTAGGGCGCGTTGGGAAACACCCCCTAGGGTGGATAAGGCGCTCACACGCTTATCAAAACAAGTGGCGTTACCGTCTCCAGATACGGCCGCCCTCAAGGAGCCAGCTGATAAGAGGCTGGAAAATATCCTAAAAAGTATATACACACATACTGGTGTTATACTGCGACCAGCGATCGCCTCAGCCTGGATGTGCAGCGCTGGGGTGGCTTGGTCGGATTCCCTGACTGAAAATATTGATACCCTTGACAGGGACAGTATTTTATTGACTATAGAGCATTTAAAAGATGCATTTCTATATATGCGAGATGCACAGAGGGATATTTGCACTCTGGCATCAAGAGTAAGTGCGATGTCCATGTCTGCCAGAAGATGTTTATGGACACGACAGTGGTCAGGTGATGCAGATTCCAAACGGCACATGGAAGTATTGCCGTATAAAGGGGAGGAGTTATTTGGGGTCGGTCCATCGGACCTGGTGGCCACGGCAACAGCTGGAAAATCCACCTTTTTTACCCCAAGTCACATCTCAGCAGAAAAAGACACCGTCTTTTCAGCCTCAGTCCTTTCGTCCCCATAAGGGCAAGCGGGCAAAAGGCCAGTCATATCTGCCCAGGGGTAGAGGAAAGGGAAGAAGACTGCAGCAGGCAGCTCCTTCCCAGGAACAGAAGCCCTCCACCGCTTCTGCCAAGTCCTCAGCATGACGCTGGGGCCGTACAAGCGGACTCAGGTGCGGTGGGGGGTCGTCTCAAGAGTTTCAGCGCGCAGTGGGCTCACTCGCAAGTGGACCCCTGGATCCTACAAGTAGTATCCCAGGGGTACAGATTGGAAGTTCGAGACGTCTCCCCCTCGCAGGTTCCTGAAGTCTGCTTTACCAACGTCTCCCTCCGACAGGGAGGCAGTATTGGAAACAATTCACAAGCTGTATTCCCAGCAGGTGATAATCAAAGTACCCCTCCTACAACAAGGAAAGGGGTATTATTCCACACTATTTGTGGTACTGAAGCCAGACGGCTCGGTGAGACCTATTCTAAATCTGAAATCTTTGAACACTTACATACAAAGGTTCAAATCAAGATGGAGTCACTCAGAGCAGTGATAGCGAACCAGGAAGAAGGGGACTATATGGTGTCCCTGGACATCAAGGATGCTTACCTCCGTGTCCCAATTTGCCCTTCTCACCAAGGGTACCTCAGGTTCGTGGTACAGAACTGTCACTATCAGTTTCAGACGCTGCCGTTTGGATTGTCCACGGCACCCCGGGTCTTTACCAAGGTAATGGCCGAAATGATGATTCTTCTTCAAAGAAAAGGCGTCTTAATTATCCCTTACTTGGACGATCTCCTGATAAGGGCAAGGTCCAGAGAACAGTTGGAGGTCGGAGTAGCACTATCTCAAGTAGTTCTACGACAGCACGGGTGGATTCTAAATATTCCAAAATCGCAGCTGATTCCGACGACACGTCTGCTGTTCCTAGGGATGATTCTGGACACAGTCCAGAAAAAGGTGTTTCTCCCGGAGGAGAAAGCCAGGGAATTATCCGAGCTAGTTAGGAACCTCCTAGAACCAGGCCAAGTGTCAGTGCATCAATGCACAAGAGTCCTGGGAAAAATGGTGGCTTCTTACGAAGCGATTCCATTCGGCAGATTTCACGCAAGAATTTTTCAGTGGGATCTGCTGGACGAATGGTCCGGATCGCATCTTCAGATGCATCAGCGGATAATCCTGTCTCCAAGGACAAGGGTGTCTCTTCTGTGGTGGCTGCAGAGTGCTCATCTACTAGAGGGCAGCAGATTCGGCATTCAGGACTGGGTCCTGGTGACCACGGATGCCAGCCTGAGAGGCTGGGGAGCAGTCACACAGGGAAGAAATTTCCAAGGAGTGTGGTCAAGTCTGGAGACTTCTCTCCACATAAATATACTGGAGCTAAGGGCAATTTACAATGCTCTGAGCCTAGGAAGACCTCTGCTTCAAAGTCAACCGGTGCTGATCCAGTCGGACAACATCACGGCAGTCGCCCACGTAAACAGACAGGGCGGCACAAGAAGCAGGAGGGCAATGGCAGCAAGGATTCTTCGCTGGGCGAAAAATCATGTGATAACACTGTCAGCGGTGTTCATTCCGGGAGTGGACAACTGGGAAGCAGACTTCCTCAGCAGGCACGACCTCCACCCGGGAGAGTGGGGACTTCATCTGGAAGTTTTCCACATGATTGTGAACCGTTGGGAAAGACCAAAGGTGGACATGATGGCGTCCCGTCTGAACAAAAAACTGGACAGGTATTGCGCCAGGTCAAGAGACCCTCAGGCAATAGCAGGGACGCTCTGGTAACACCGTGGGTGTACCAGTCGGTGTATGTGTTCCCTCCTCTGCCTCTCATACCCAAGGTACTGAGAATTATAAGACGGAGAGGAGTAAGAACTATACTCGTGGCTCCGGATTGGCCAAGAAGGACTTGGTACCCGGAACTTTAAGAGATACTAAGAAGGGACTTGCTTCAGCAAGGATCATGTCTGTTCCAAGTCTTACCGCGGCTGCGTTTGACGGCATGGCGGTTGAACGCCGGATCCTAAGGGAAAAAGGCATTCCGGAAGAGGTCATCCCTACCCTGGTCAGAGCCAGGAAGGAGGTGACCGCACAACATTATCACCAGAGGCCAGGAAGGCCCCACGGAGGAATTTCAACTCGGTCGATTCCTGCATTTCCTGCAAACAGGAGTGTCTATGGGCCTCAAATTGGGGTCCATTAAGGTTCAAATTTCGGCCCTGTCGATTTTCTTCCAGAAAGAATTGGCTTCAGTTCCTGAAGTCCAGAAGTTTGTCAAGGGAGTACTGCATATACAACCCCCTTTTGTGCCTCCAGTGGCACTGTGGGATCTCAACGTAGTTCTGGGATTCCTCAAATCACATTGGTTTAAACCGCTCAAATCTGTGGATTTGAAATATCTCACATGGAAAGTGACCATGCTGTTGGCCCTGGCCTCGGCCAGGCGAGTGTCAGAATTGGCGGCTTTGTCTCACAAAAGCCCATATCTGATTGTCCATTCGGACAGGGCAGAGCTGCGGACTCGTCCCCAGTTTCTCCCTAAGGTGGTGTCAGCGTTTCACCTGAACCAGCTTATTGTGGTACCTGCGGCTACTAGGGACTTGGAGGACTCCAAGTTGCTAGATGTTGTCAGGGCCCTGAAAATATATGTTTCCAGGACGGCTGGAGTCAGGAAAACTGACTTGCTGTTATCCTGTATGCACCCAACAAACTGGGTGCTCTTGCTTCTAAGCAGACGATTGCTAGTTGGATGTGTAGTACAATTCAGCTTGCACATTCTGTGGCAGGCCTGCCACAGCCAAAATATGTAAATGCCCATTCCACAAGGAAGGTGGGCTCATCTTGGGCGGCTGCCCGAGGGGTCTCGGCTTTACAACTTTGCCGAGCTGCTACTTGGTCAGGGGCAAACACGTTTGCAAAATTCTACAAATTTGATACCCTGGCTGAGGAGGACCTGGAGTTCTCTCATTCGGTGCTGCAGAGTCATCCGCACTCTCCCGCCCGTTTGGGAGCTTTGGTATAATCCCCATGGTCCTTACGGAGTCCCCAGCATCCACTTAGGACGTCAGAGAAAATAAGAATTTACTTACCGATAATTCTATTTCTCGTAGTCCGTAGTGGATGCTGGGCGCCCATCCCAAGTGCGGATTGTCTGCAATACTTGTACATAGTTATTGTTAACTAAAACGGGTTATTATTGTTGTGAGCCATCTTTTCAGAGGCTCCGCTGTTATCATGCTGTTAACTGGGTTCAGATCACAGGTTGTACAGTGTGATTGGTGTGGCTGGTATGAGTCTTACCCGGGATTCAAAATCCTTCCTTATTGTGTACGCTCGTCCGGGCACAGTATCCTAACTGAGGCTTGGAGGAGGGTCATAGGGGGAGGAGCCAGTGCACACCACCTGATCCTAAAGCTTTTACTTTTGTGCCCTGTCTCCTGCGGAGCCGCTATTCCCCCATGGTCCTTACGGAGTCCCCAGAATCCACTACGGACTACGAGAAATAGAATTATCGGTAAGTAAATTCTTATTTTTTTTCTCTTTTTGAGTTATGCTCATGGTACTCTACATTGCAAACACACGATAGTTAAATTAAGATACAAAAATTTGTGTTCCCTGCAGGAAGAGGCAGTCTGGAGGACAAAGGGGTATGGCCAGGAGTCCTCAGGACTGTGGGCAGGTGGACACGGTAAGCCAGTAGCCCTCAGAGCATACCTTCCAAGTCTAGCTGAGGTGGCACACGGTCTGACTCATCTAGGCAAAGAGGGTAGGTGCAGGCTGATGAGAGCCTACTGGTGTGTGCCAGGATTCTATTCTCATGCAGGTAAGAGAGCAATGACCTGTCTTACTTGCTTGAGGAAGATTATTGGTAAAGCAATACCAACAGAGCCATCCCATATCCCTCCTGCAGACGGATCTTTTCAGGAAATACAAATCGACTTCGTACAGTTAACACCCTTTAGGAATTATTGTTATGTATTGGTGTGCACTGATGTTTTCTCAAACTGGGTAGAGGCATTTCCTGCCGCCACGGATGCTGCTGTGTTTACCGCAAAGAAAAATTGCGCAGAAATTTGTGTGTAGATAATGGTACCCCTAAAGGTTTAGCAAAGCTTGAAATTGTACTATTGTGATCATAGATACTGCCACTAGTATTATGTAGCTTCAAAACCACCCCCAGATCTTCACTCGACGAATCACCCTCTTCGAAATTTGTTTTTGTTTTGGTATTTGTGTCTTTTTGGGTTGTTCTTGGAAGACAACCTCATGTCATGATTGATCCGCACAATGATCAGAAATACACCAATGAGGTGACAGTACAGTACCTTGTTGAGATGAGCCAGCATTTGAGAACTTGACAAAAGAACTTGAAACTGTTGATTGCTGGTATGCCAAATGCTAATTGTCTTGATTGTGAACCAAGAGACTGTGTGATTGCTCTTACGCTCAGGTTGCCTAATAGACAGGTGGGAAGGACCATACCAAGATTTGTTGACAGCACTAATGGTCGCCGAAAGAAAGACTTGGGTCCACTCATCCCACTGCAAGAAGGTCGCTGACCCGGAGAGAACTCGTGACAAAGTAGTTTATTGCTCACATTCATCGAGTTTGTATGTTCAAAGAGCAAGGTGGAGAGCAAAGTGAACTGTGTGTTTCAAGTGAACTGTGTGTTCAAAGAGCAAGGTGGAGAGCAAAGTGAACTGTGTGTTCCAAGTGAACTGTGTATTCAAAGAGCAAGGCAAAGAGATCGCAAAAGTATCACCAGAGACTGTTCCGTGAAGACTGAGAGGCGGCACTGTTGAACACTACCTGAGCGTACTAAAGGACTGCAGAAAGACCAGTCATTGTAATTAATTTGTTATGAACAAGAGTTGTTTTGTTCTATTTCTCTTTTCTCTCTTTCCCGCTGACAAACATTTTCTTTCAGGATATTCTATTTTTGCGAGGTTTTTTTATGAGGAGTCGAGTGTGGGACTGGAACTGGTTCTGTAGGAAGGAGTGATCTCCTTATAGGATCCCAGGATTAGCCGATCAGTCTGTTAAAGTCAGAGAAAAATCAAAGTTCTAGTAGTTATGGATTTCAGAGGTAATCAGGAACAGTCAGACAATGGCTATTCACACATTGCAGATAAAGAGCTCATTAATATATGTGGAAGAAAGGTTTATGAGTGGTTCTCCCCGAACTCTGAAGGTTTATGTTATTTAGGAAGGACACTACTTATAACCCTTGTTCAATAATTAAACAGACCTAGCATACGTTCCAGAAATGGAAACAATGTTCAGAAAATGATAGGAATATGTGGATCATGAAAATTTTATATGTCACTGTCACGATTTGTTTGTGTCTTCCTCACCTACCCAGCAGAACCTCAATTGAATCCAAACATTAGTGTACAAAGGCGTAGGTACATGTATGTGTGAAATGTTCGTCGCAAATCAGACATTATAGGCCAAAGCACTGTCCCAGCATACTCTATAGGGTGAATGTTGTCCCACACCTAACCAGTGGTCCCGTGACCGCCGAGTGCATATAGAGGATGTCTCGTCCTCCTCCCTGTCTTCCTCAAATATAGTCAAGCGTCTGATTTGCGAAATGCATACATACTTGTGTCTAGGTCACTGACTATGGTATGAAATATTTTTTTTTATGTTAATAATTGATGGCAGTTATTGTTTACTGCCAAAGGTTGGACTGTCGAAGTCAAAAAAATATTACATAAAGAGAACATACAAACTACACACATTTAAGTCGCTACACTTGCAAATATGCACAGCGAGCACAGCCATACATGGTAACACACGCATTTACACAGACATGCCACAGAGATGGATTCAACACTTATTTAATGGTGCAAAAAGTTGTACTCTCCCTGACGGTTCTTCAACAACAGGGTTGGCTCCTGAACTTGCCAGAAGCACTGCTGGTCACATCGACGCGGTTGTCGGTTTTGGGAATAATACTAAAAGAACTACAGAGAGTTTTTCTTCCAGTGGAAAAGACTCTGGAGATCCGGAGTCTGGTCAAACAATCTCCGAGACCAGCAAGAGTGTCAATTCATCAATACATTCGGTTGCTGGAAGGGAGGAACCAGGTGTGGGGGAGGGAGCACCAGGTATGGGGAAGGGAAGAACCAGGTGTGTGGTCAGGGAGCACCAGGTGTGTGGTGGGGGAGCAACAGGTGTGGAAGATGGGGGCTCAATGAGTGTGTTGGGGGGAAGGGATACCAGTGTGTGGAGTGTCGAAGTCCAAAAAATATTACATAAAGAGAGCATACAAACTACACACATTTAAGTCACTATACTTGCAAATACGCGCAGCGAGCACAGCCATATATGGTAACACACGCATTTACATGGACATGCCACAGAGATGGATTCGACACTTATTTCATACAGTACATAATTATAATAATATCAAGCGCCAGACATCATGATGATTTAAAATTACCTAATGAATTAATGTCATGAATGTGTATTATTTGAACGGAACCAGATACACCTGTCATGTTTACTATTAAAACAAGCAGATTGGTGTGTAGATTAATTTGATACTTATTATTAAGTTGTGGGACATTGCAGCGGATAATTATGATTACATGTATAAAAGCTAAAATCACTTCTATTTGAACAATAGAAGTTCCAAACAGGAAACTCAGGCCAGCCCCTTTGGACGTCCCCAAGGGCTGAGCATATTCAGCACATACAAAGAAACTAGTGACTCAATCATGAATGAGAGAGAGACCCCTCCCCCAGAAACTAGTTAACACATTTTGCTGGTCACACAGGAAGGTAGTTCCTGTTTCTTTTGGTCTCAGAGTTACTTGCTTTTTGGTCTCAGAGGAAGATGGAGTCCCAGCATTACTTTACAGAGAGAGCGAGAGTGATATGGAAAGACGAATCTATATTACTTAAGGATAATGGTATTGTATCGCTGGCATGTAACTGTATGTAACTTTATGTATTAACTGCTTACTGGATGAGTTGTAACTATAGGTATACTGCACTTTGTAATATATATTGAATCCATATCCTTTTTAATAACAAATATATACATCAATGAGCTTTGGAACTCAGATAATGTGTGGGTGTATTGTTTTCTCTTATGGGATGCAGTGTTTTGCGATGTACAGCGCACTTTTATCGTATATGGTAATAAGATGCGACTTGGCGTCTGCAATATATATTAGAGCGGGCATTTTAAATATTTGTGAGAAATCAATTTCGCATTCTTAGGAGGGTGTGTGTGGTAGTGGGGCACCAGGTGTGGGGGAGAGGAAGCACCTAGGGTGTGGAGGGGGGCAGAGCAAGTGCTGTGAGAGTGGGAGGGCAGTCTAGGGAGCCCCATCTGAGCTGCCTGCTTTCTGTAGCATTAGACAAGCAGTGTACTGCCATTTACACAGCCTTAATAAAACAAAATTATTCGCACACAACGCCAATAGTTAATTGCAGCTTTAGTAAACCTAAACGAGACTCTTCACTAGTCTCAAGATAGTCAAACACACACAAAATATAGGTATACCAATAGCGCTATTAACAAATGTTCACATACATTTGAGATATCTTACATCAAATATAAATCCCACATGTAGAGTTTTCTATTTCAGCTTAGCTGAAGGAATAATGTGAGTAACAGACCACAGATCGAAATTGTCCTTGTGTCTCAGATGTATTCACCTCACAATGTGAGTAGATGTCACCTTCAAATATTCCAAAAACAAATGGACTTGGTGCAAGTACAGCCAGACATTTGAATTAAAAAGGTGATTTAATAATAAAACTCACAAACGACAGAAATACATAAGCATGTAACGACTAGTGTGGGTTAGGACATAAGACCAGGCATCCACGCAGTTACCCTCCCAGATCTTTGAAGAGGAATTAGATCAGAGCTCTGGAAACTCCACACCACTGGTAACAGGAAGCTGTATTGGTCAAAGATCATCCCCAAATGCGTCAGTCACCACGCCTAAAGCTTTTCTCTGACGACCTAGTGGATGCTGGGAACTCCGTAAGGACCATGGGGAATAGCGGCTCCGCAGGAGACTGGGCACAACTAAAGAAAGCTTTAGGACTACCTGGTGTGCACTGGCTCCTCCCACTATGACCCTCCTCCAGACCCCAGTTAGAATCTTGTGCCCGGCTGAGCTGGATGCACACTAGGGGCTCTCCTGAGCTCCTAGAAAAAGAAAGTTTATTTTAGTTTTTTTATTTTCAGTGAGATCTGCTGGCAACAGACTCACTGCTACGAGGGACTAAGGGGAGAAGAAGCGAACCTACCTGCTTGCAGCTAGCTTGGGCTTCTTAGGCTACTGGACACCATTAGCTCCAGAGGGATCGAACACAGGGCCCGACCTCGATCGTCCGGTCCCGGAGCCGCGCCGCCGTCCCCCTTACAGAGCCAGAAGCAAGGTCCGGAAAATCGGCGGCAGAAGACTTCGGTCTTCAACAAGGTAGCGCACAGCACTGCAGCTGTGCGCCATTGCTCCTCATGCACACCTCACACTCCGGTCACTGATGGGTGCAGGGCGCTGGGGGGGGGGCGCCCTGAGCAGCAATATTAACACCTTGTCTGGCAAAATAACACAATATATAGTCCTAGAGGCTATATATGTGTAAAATACCCCTTCCAGGATCCATAAAAAAGCGGGAGAAAGTCCACCGAAAAAGGGGCGGGGCTATCTCCCTCAGCACACTGGCGCCATTTTCTCTTCACAGTGCAGCTGGAAGACAGCTCCCCAGGCTCTCCCCTGTAGTTTTCAGGCTCAAAGGGTTAAAAAGAGAGGGGGGGCACTAAATTTAGGTGCAAATCTGTGTATTATAGCAGCTATAAGGGAAAAATCACTGTGGGTAGTGTGAATCCCTGCATTATATAGCGCTCTGGTGTGTGCTGGCATACTCTCTCTCTGTCTCCCCAAAGGACTTTGTGGGGTCCTGTCCTCAGTCAAAGCATTCCCTGTGTGTGTGCGGTGTGTCGGTACGGCTGTGTCGACATGGTTGATGAGGAGGCTTATGTGGAGGCGGAGCAGATGCCGATAAATGTGATGTCGCCCCCTGTGAGGCCGACACCAGAGTGGATGGATAGGTGAAAGGTATTAACCGACAGTGTCAACTCCTTACATAAAAGACTGGATGACGTAACAGCTGTGGGACAGCCGGCTTCTCAGCCCGCGCCTGCCTAGGCGTCTCAAAGGCCATCAGGGGCTCAAAAACGCCCGCTACCTCAGATGGCAGACACAGATGTCGACACGGAGTCGGACTCCAGTGTCGACGAGGTTGAGACATATACACAATCCACTAGGAACATCCGTTGCATGATCTCGGCAATAAAAATAAATGTGTTACACATTTCTGACATTAACCCAGGTACCACAAAAAAGGGGTTTTATGTTTGGGAGGAAAAAGCAGCCAGTGTTTTGTTCCCCCATCAGATGAGTGAATGAAGTGTGTGAAGAAGCGTGGGTTCCCCCAATAAGAAACTGGTAATTTCTAAAAAGTTACTGATGGCGTACCCTTTCCCGCCAGAGGATAGGTCACGTTGGGAGATATCCCCTAGGGTGGATAAGGCGCTCACACGTTTGTCAAAAAAGGTGGCACTGCCGTCTTAGGATACGGCCACTTTGAAGGAGCCTGCTGATAAAAAGCAGGGGCTATCCTGAAGTCTGTATATACACACTCAGGTACTATACTGAGACCTGCATTTGCCTCAGCATGGATAGTGCTGCTGCAGCGTGGTCTATTACCCTGTCAGGACAGGGATACTATTTGTTAACCATAGAGCATATTAAAGACGTCATCTTATATATGAGGGATGCACAGAGGGATATTTGCCGACTGGCATCCAGAATTAATGCAATGTCCATTCTGCCAGGAGGGTATTAGGGACCCGGCAGTGGACAGGCAATGCTGACTTTAGAAGGCACATGAAGATTCTGCCTTATAAGGGTGAGGAATTGTTTGGGGATGGTCTCTGGGACCTTGTATCCACAGCAACAGCTGGGAAGGAAAAAATTTACCTCAAGTTTCCTCACAGCCTAAGAAAGCACCGTATTATAAGGTACAGTCCTTTCGGCTTCAGAAAAGCAAGCGGGTCAAAGGCGCTTCCTTTCTGCACAGAGACAAGGGAAGAGGGAAAAAGCTGCACCAGACAGCCAGTTCCCAGGATCAAAAATCTTCCCCCGCTTCCTCTGAGTCCACCGCATGACGCTGGGGCTCCACAGGTGGAGCCAGGTGCGGTGGGGGCGCGTCTCGGGAACTTCAGCGACCAGTGGGCTCGCTCACAGGTGGATCCCTGGGTTCTGCAAGTAGTATCACAGGGATACAAGCTGGAGTTCGAGGCGACTCCCCCTCGCCGTTACCTCAAATCAGCCTTGCCTGCTGCCCTCGAGGAGAGGTAGTACTGGCGGCAATTCACAAGCTGTACTTCCAGCAGGTGTTAATCAAGGTACCCCTCCTTCAACAAGGCCGGGGTTACTATTCCGCAATGTTTGTGGTACCGAAACCAGGCGGTTCGGTGAGACCCATTCTAAAATTGAAATCCTTGAACACTTATATACGAAGGTTCAAGTTCAAAATGGAATCGCTCAGGGCGGTTATTGCAAGCCTGGACGAAGGGGATTACATGGTATCACTGGACATCAAGGATGCTTACCTGCATGTCACCATTTACCCTCCTCACCAGGAGTACCTCAAAATTGTGGTACAGGACTGTCATTACCAATTCCAGACGTTGCCGTTGGTTTGTCCCCGGCACCGAGGGTATTTACCAAGGTAATGGCCGAAATGATGATACTCCTTCGAAAAAAGGGAGTTATAATTATCCCGTACTTGGACGATCTCCTTATAAAGGTGAGGTCCAGGGAGCAGTTGTTCGTCGGAGTAGCACTATCTCGGGAAGTGCTACAACAGCACGGCTAGATTCTGAATAGTTCAAAGTCGCAGCTGGTTCCTACGACGCATCTACTGTTCCTGGGTATGGTTCTGGACACAGAACAGGAAAAAGGGTTTCTCCCGGAGGAGAAGGCCAAGGAGTTGTCATCTCTAGTCAGAGACCTCCTAATACAAATACAGGTGTCGGTGCATCAATGCACGCGAGTCCTGGGATAGATGGTAGCTTCTTACGAAGAAATTCCATTCGGCAGGTTCCAGGCAAGGATCTTCCAGTGGGATCTGTTGGACAAGTGGTCCGGGTCGCATCTTCAGATGCATCGGCTGATAACCCTGTCTCCAAGGGCCTGGGTGTCGCTGTTGTGGTGGCTGCAGAGTGCTCATCTTCTAGAGGGCCGCAGATTCGGCATACAGGACTGGGTCTTGGTGACCACGGATGCCAGCCTTCGAGGCTGGGGGGCAGTCACACAGGGAAGAAACTTCCAAGGACTATGGTCAAGTCAGGAGACTTCCCTACACATAAATATTCTGGGACTAAGGGCCATTCACAATGCCCTAAGTCAGGCTAGACCCCTGCTTCAACACCAGCCGGTGCTGATCCAGTCAGACAACATCACGGCGGTCGCCCATGTAAACCAGCAGGGCGGCACAAGAAGCAGGATGGTGATGGCAGAAGCCACAAGGATTTTCCGATGGGCGGAAAATCATGTGTTAGCACTGTCAGCAGTGTTCATTCCCGGAGTGGACAACTGGGAAGCAGACTTTCTCAGCAGGCACGACCTCCACCCGGGAGAGTGGGGACTTCATCCAGAAGTCTTCAAAATAATTGTACACCGTTGGGAAAGGCCACAGGTGACGTGATGGCGTCACGCCTCAACAAAAAGCTAAAAAGATATTGTGCCAGGTCAAGGGACCCTCAGGCGATAGCTGTGGACGCTCTGGTAACACCGTGGGTGTACCAGTCGGTGTATGTGTTCCTTCCTTTGCCTCTCATACCCAAGGTATTGAGAATACTAAGAAGGAGAGGAGTAAGAACTATACTCTTGGTTCCGGATTGGCCAAGAAGAGCTTGGTACCCAGAACTTCAAGAAATGATCTCAGAGGACCCATGGCCTCTGCCGCTCAGACAGGTCCTGCTGCAGCAGGGGCCCTGCCTGTTCCAAGACTTACCACGGCTGTGTTTGACGGCATGGCGGTTGAACACCGGATCCTAAAGGAAAAAGGCATTCCGGAGGAAGTCATTCCTACGCTGATTAAGACTAGGAAAGATGTGATCGCAAAATATTATCAACGCATATGGCAAAAATATGTTGCTTGGTGTGAGGCCAGGAAGGCCCCAACGGAGGAATTTCAACTGGGTCGATTTCTGCACTTCCTACAGTCAGGAGTGACTATGGGCCTAAAATTGGGTTACGTTAAGGTCCAGATTTCGGCTCTGTACATTTTCTTCCAAAAAGAACTGGCTTCACTGCCTGAAGTTCAGACTTTTGTTAAGGGAGTGCTGCATATTCAGCCCCCGTTTGTGCCTCTAGTGGCACCGTGGGATCTCAACGTGGTGTTGGATTTCCTGAAGTCGCATTGGGTTGAGCCACTTAAATCCGTAGAGCCCAAATACCTCACGTGGAAAGTGGTCATGCGGTTGGCCTTGGCGTCGGCCAGGCGTGTATCAGAATTGGCGGTTTTGTCATGCAAAAGCCCTTATCTGATTTTCATATGGATAGGGCGGAATTGAGGACTTGTTCCCAATTCCTTCCTAAGGTGGTATCAGCTTTTCATGTGAACCAACCTATTGTGGTGCCTGCGGCTACGTGGGACTTGGAGGACTCCAAGTTACTGGACGTAGTCAGGGCCCTGAAAATAGATGTTTCAAGGACGGCTGGAGTCAGGAAAACTGACTCGCTATTTATCCTGTATGCACCCAACAAGCTGGGTGCTCCTGCTTCTAAGCAGACTATTGCTCGCTGGATCTGTAGCACGATTCAACTTGCACATTCTGCGGCTGGACTGCCGCACCCTGAATCTGTAAAAGCCCATTTCACGAGGAAAGTGGGCTCTTCTTGGGCGGCTGCCCGAGGGGTCTCGGCTTTACAACTTTGCCGAGCTGTTACTTGGTCGGGTTCAAACAATTTTGAAAAAGTCTGCAAGTTTGATACCCTGGCTGAGGAGGACCTTGAGTTTGCTCATTCGGTGCTGCAGAGTCATCCGCACTCTCCCGCCCGTTTGGGAGCTTTGGTATAATCCCCATGGTCCTTACGGAGTTCCCAGCATCCACTAGGACGTCAGAGAAAATAAGATTTTACTCACCGGTAAATCTATTTCTCGTAGTCCGTAGTGGATGCTGGGCGCCCATCCCAAGTGCGGATTGTCTGCAATACTTGTATATAGTTATTGCCTAACTAAAGGGTTATTGTTATGAGCCATCTGTTAGTGAGGCTCAGTTATATTTCATACTGTTAACTGGGTATAATATCATGAGTTATACGGTGTGATTGGTGTGGCTGGTATGAGTCTTACCCGGTATTCAAAATCCTTCCTTATTGTGTCAGCTCTTCCGGGCACAGTATCCTAACTGAGGTCTGGAGGAGGGTCATAGTGGGAGGAGCCAGTGCACACCAGGTAGTCCTAAAGCTTTCTTTAGTTGTGCCCAGTCTCCTGCGGAGCCGCTATTCCCCATGGTCCTTACGGAGTTCCCAGCATCCACTACGGACTACGAGAAATAGATTTACCGGTGAGTAAAATCTTATTTTCGGACCTCAGTCCTTCATCAGAGGCATGGTGGCTGACTGACAATGCTGCTCCTAAATACCCTCTCTAATCATGCAAACAGCACCAGGTGTGCCTCACAGTCCCGCCACGCCAATTCCCGCTATTTTCCCCGCGGAAATGACGCTCGCGGGACTTCAGCCAGAACCGGAAGTACGCATCGTGCGTTCCACGGTACGTTCCACTCGCTCTCCCGCCGGAAATTGAGTTTTTGTATTCCATGGTGCGTTCCAAATGTCCAAATATGGCGCTTATAGAAGACATAGCACTTCAATTAACTTGAAAATCCTTAAAATGTCCATCAATAATGATATGCAGGGGGAATCCAAGTCTTTATAACAGAGGTCATAAAGTCCACAACAGTATATACCCAAAAAACAAGAACAGACATAAAAATGTATTAAAATAATGATAAAAAGAAAAAGATAAAATATACAACAATTTAAAACATCATAAAAACCACTTGAGTTCAAACTCAGAATTAAGGCCCTTAGGGATTAATGAATTTAATTTAAACATCCATTTCATCTCCGCTTTAGCCAGATTAATCTCCAAATCCCGATTTCTCCAATTAGGAGTGATGGCTTGAATACCCATAAATGATTTCAAGTGTTTGGGGTTACATTGATGCACTTTTTTGAAATGCATAGAGACTGAATGTGTCTCTAACCCCTTTCTAATATTATAAGTATGTTCGGCAAGACGAGTCTTGAGGTTCCTACTCGTCTTGCCGACATAAAGAAGGTCACACGTACAGGATTAAACATAAATAACGTTTTTGGTGTTACATGTGATGAAATTACGGATATTAAATTTTTCCCCATTAACTTCAAGTTCTTTTTGCTTGCTGGGGCCCTTTACCAGATGACACATGGTACACAGTCCACATCTGTGGAACCCATGGCTCCTAGTACTTGTACGTTTTGTATCATTTATGGCACTGTGTACCAGCTCATCTTTAATATTTTTAGCCCTCCGATAAGTGAATATAGGTTCATCAGGAATTTCTTTTCCTAGAATAGGGGCCTCTTTTAAGATTCTCCAATGTTTCTTGAAGATGGACTCAATTTCTTTATGTTGAATACTAAAATCACTTATAAAATTCCATGTATGGAATTGACTACCTATATCCTGAATTTTCTTATTCCCATCTATCAAGGATTTTCTATCTAACGATTCCACCCGCAATTTAGAACATGCCAGATCTTCCCTCTTGTAGCCCTTTTCAAGAAATCTGTCACTCATCTCAACAATCTGTTTTTCACACACTATTTCTTCCGTGCAGTCACCTTTTTAATTCAAATGTCTGGCTGTACTTGCACCATGTCCATTTGTTTTTGGAATATTTGAAGGTGACATCTACTCACATTGTGAGGTGAATACATCTGAGACACAAGGACAATTTCGATCTGTGGTCTGTTACTCACATTATTCCTTCGGCTAAGCTGAAATAGAAAACTCTACATGTGGGATTTATATTTGATGTAAGATATCACAAATGTATGTGAACATGTGTTAATAGCGCTATTGGTATACCTATATTTACACAGCCTTGTGTGCTGTGTGTCTCTGCAGTCACTCTGCTCATTCCTGTACTTGCCTGTAAGTAACTGAAGCTGTTCTATAAACCACACACTGAGTTTTCTTATCTCGGGAGTTGGAGTCAGTAGTTTCAGTTGGAGGCAGAGCTTGTGACTGCAGCTCACACCATCCTTCCAATTCTCAAGCAATGGCCCTGGTATTTATCTCTAAGGGGTCAATCCTATTAGCTGTGAAGCGTTTCAAAGCCGACAACAGCACCCAATCTTGCACCCTTTGTAGGCTGTTGGCGCAAAATTGCTCAGAGCCCAATGGGGAAACGAGCACTTTTGTGCAAATTCAGGCCACTGTAAAATGTGTCCACTGCCGCGATGATATGCTAATAGGATTGACTCTCCTGAGTCTTCAGTGCGTAGCCAGAGTAAGCACTCACCCCTACATTGACTGCATATTGAGCTTGCTCTGAATTTGCAAAAGTTGTCAATCAACCCAGCTCTGGGAGGAGGGCGGGGGGGGGGGGGGGGGGGGGTAGGGGTTAGGGCCAGGCAGACAACACACACAAAACCTATAAAAAAGTTCACATATTCTTTATCTCTGTGAAAGTAAGATGTCTAGAATAAATGTAGGTATATCATTTTAGTGTACAACTAAGGGGGAATTTAATTGACTGCAGTAAATTACAGTGGCTAATTGACCCCCGGGGTTTTCAGTAGCCAGCAGTATCAGGAATTTTTTTTTACTTGCCCAGAGGCAGAAGAAAAAAATCTCCAATAACTGACCCGTTTTTATGGGATGCGGCTACGTGGCCGGGGCATGGGATCCTGGCGGTCAGCATACCGACGCCGGGATCCCGAAGACTGACTATGCCACCAGCCACAATACTGGCTAACGGGCTATTCCCACTCATGGGTGTCCACCCACAAGGGGCTTTGTTGCGCTCGCCAGTCGTCATCCCCCACCGCTGGGATCCGGTGCGCTGGCCACATAACCCCAACCCTTTTTTATGGTCCTGATTGCGTAAATACATGGATCCAGGACTGTAACCCTGATCCTGTGTGTTTTTATGTGAAAACTGTTTTTTTTGCACACATTAAAAATAGAAGGGAGGTGGGGAAGGGGGTAATTGAATTACCCCCCAAAAAATTGCTATTACAAATATTACAGTTAAATCCCATTTCTACTGCGCAAAAACCTAAATCTCCTCCCTAAATATGTGAAACAGCAAGGAAGGGGAACATAGGTTAGTGCACTTATTTGAAGAATGTACTGTATATGCATATAGTTTTCCTTGTTTTGTTCTCTATTTTGTCCTAGTGAGATAACTTGCAGGGGCAAATTCAGGATTTCTGGAGGGGTGTTTCCAAATGTTTAAGTTTGAAGTGATTGTCACCAGCCTATGAAGGATGCATAATTAGCATATAACAAGCTGTAGTCTGCCCCAAACAAAGAGAAGTTTATGTAATACAGTACTATTATCAGGGTAAGCCACTTACCAGTTTCTCTCTCTGGTGCAATGATTGAGCACTCAGATCCACAGACACACACACAGCAGACTTGGTAGGACAATCTGGTGCCATTGGTCATGTGCAGCAGCTCTATTCCGCCTTTTATATTGCATGTAGTGGCGGCTGGCCAGGCTGTGGGGAAGGAGGGTTTCCAGGCAAATTGAAACCCCCCTGCATTTGCCTATGACCCACAAATGTTTCAAATCCCTGGCATTATTCAGTAAAGACAATGTAAAACATTTGGGCTCATACATACATATATATAGGTATTGAAAAACATTAATTAGAAGCATAGATAAAACCTTGTTCTTTGGTTTAACTTTTACAGAGCCTTCGATGTGCACTCACTGATGTACCTCCAAGATTCTTGCAGCTTAGTGTACTGTGAACCTGATTCAGAGCAGGCAAATGCCTTCGCAGCTGTGATCCTGCATGCAGCAATTGTCCAAAAATATACAAATGTCACAGCTGAGTTGGTTACCTTGCGGCATCACAGATACAACGCCAGGTGTGCAATGACACAACCACTGAATGCACAATAATCTGTAATCAAAAGTTCAAGTAACTTTATAGTCGCGCAGCATAGCCGTTGGCAGTGAGACACCATGGATATTTTATCTGCATACGGGATCACAGTTGGAAGCTGTGACAAACCTCCAAAACAGTAGTGACACTCTTGCATTTCATTTGCCACTCCCATGTTACCACCATAAACGCTCCCTGACTGTCACTTTAAAATCCTTATTGCTATCGCCATCACATGACCATCGCGGCACATGTGCAGTGCGACAGATATATGCGCATTGGCAAAAAGTCACTCCATTGCATACAACATTGACATTGTGTCCATCGCTGAATTAGGCCCTGTAAACGTATGAGCATTCTGATAGAATTCCATCTGTTTTAGTGAGTGGTAAATTGGTAATGTTTCTGAGCATTCTGATAGAATTCCATCTGTTTTAGTGAGTGGTTAATTGGTAATGCTTCTGAGCATTCTGATAGAATTCCATCTGTTTTAGTGAGTGGTAAATTGGTAATGCTTCTGAGCATTCTGATAGAATTCCATCTGTTTTAGTGAGTGGTAAATTGGTAATGCTTCTGAGCATTCTGATAGAATTCCATCTGTTTTAGTGAGTGGTAAATTGGTAATGCTTCTGAGCATTCTGATAGAATTCCATCTGTTTTAGTGAGTGATAAATTGGTAATGCTTCTGAGCATTCTGATAGAATTCCATCTGTTTTAGTGAGTGGTAAATTGGTAATGCTTCTGAGCATTCTGATAGAATTCCATCTGTTTTAGTGAGTGGTAAATTGGTAATGCTTCTGAGCATTCTGATAGAATTCCATCTGTTTTAGTGAGTGGTAAATTGGTAATGCTTCTGAGCATTCTGATAGAATTCCATCTGTTTTAGTGAGTGATAAATTGGTAATGCTTCTGAGCATTCTGATAGAATTCCATCTGTTTTAGTGAGTGGTAAATTGGTAATGCTTCTGAGCATTCTGATAGAATTCCATCTGTTTTAGTGAGTGGTAAATTGGTAATGCTTCTGAGCATTCTGATAGAATTCCATCTGTTTTAGTGAGTGGTAAATTGGTAATGCTTCTGAGCATTCTGATAGAATTCCATCTGTTTTAGTGAGTGATAAATTGGTAATGCTTCTGAGCATTCTGATAGAATTCCATCTGTTTTAGTGAGTGGTAAATTGGTAATGCTTCTGAGCATTCTGATAGAATTCCATCTGTTTTAGTGAGTGATAAATTGGTAATGCTTCTGAGCATTCTGATAGAATTCCATTTGTTTTAGTGAGTGGTAAATTGGTAATGCTTCTGAGCATTCTGATAGAATTCCATTTGTTTTAGTGAGTGGTAAATTGGTAATGCTTCTGAGCATTCTGATAGAATTCCATCTGTTTTAGTGAGTGGTAAATTGGTAATGCTTCTGAACAATGCAGATGCGAAGGGAGACATTTACTAAAGAGCAGGTTTTTAAAATTAGTTACATGATTTACTAAAGGCAAAACCGGCAAAAAAGTCACAAACATGGAAGTTTGGAAACCACTGTCAGACACATTGCTGTCCTGATTTTTCATTAGTATAGAATAGACACTGCCAGATTTATCAAGCTGTGATATTGAAAACCATCAGAATAACCCTTTATAAAATAGAAGTGGTTGCGACCAGGGTCATCTTAACAAACAGGCACACTGGGCCGTTGCCCAGGGCCCCACACTTCTAGGGTCCTTTAACCACTTAACTGACAATTTATTTAGCCGAAAACCGCTCCGAAATTGTTAGGGTTTTTTTTTATTAGTGAATTAGGTGAGGAACATCAATTTAACCCTATCCCAAATGATTTTAGTTATAAAAAAAAGTATTTTTTTTTTAATTCCCCCCCCCCCCCCCCCCCAAACATCAAAACAGTGATCGGAAACATTGCGATCATCGGAACATCGCGACCATCGCGGTTTTCATTTTGGGAGGGGGGGTATGGGGTGGCTTGGGAGGGTTCATTTACACTCCCCAGCGGCTGCCATTGTCTGCAGCCGCTGGAGGGGGGGGATCCTGCCGTGCTGACCGATCAGCAGTGATCGGCAGCACGGCAGACACAGGGGGAGTGTTCAGGGAGGCAGAGGGACCTTCCGGTCCCTCTGACAGCAGCAGCGGAGGGAAGTTTATCTTCTGATAACGTCCTGTGCGACCAGGTCAGATAGAACACTTGCAGGCATGGCCGCATCTGATGCGACCATGCCAGGCAAGTGGTTAAGCAGTGGTGGGCTGGGCGCGAAGCCATCTGCCTCCAGGGCTGGTGCCTCTGGAGCTACTTGGGAGGCAGGTGGAGAAACCTGCCTGGCCATTCTGATTGTAAATTATTCCCAATCAGAGGGGCCTGGCAGCATTCTCTACCTGCCTCCCAGCCTACAGCAAGACACCAAATGGCTGTCAGCTTCAGACTGGTGGTGGCTGGAGCTATCCAACAATCAGAGTGCTGACAGCCATTCAGAGTGCAGCATTTTCAACCTCCCTCCATTCTGCAGCCAGACAGTGAATGGCTGTCAGCATGCTGATTGGTGGATGGTTGGAGCTATCCAGCAGTCAGAGTGCTGACAGTCATTCACTGTATAGAAGCATGTGGAAAAACGATACGGAACTACAATAGGGGTAAGTTATGAATTGTTTTTAAAATGTATTCCGTGAATGGTTGGAATGCTGTTAAAATGGCTCTGGTTTTGACTAGCAAGAAAGCTCAAACAACATGCTGCCTGAGCTAAGTGGCCCATCAGAATGTTAGGACTCCCTATACATTTTTATTGAAAGTAATCATTGGGTATGTTTAAAAGAGGAAAATAACATTAATAATACTCTTTTAAGTGCAGTACTATTTTATTGATATAATTGGTTGTACAAGTTAAGTATCCCATATCCAAATATTCCGAAATACGGAATATTCAGAAATACGGACTTTTATGAGTGAGAGTGAGATAATGAAACGTTTGTTTTTTGATGGCTCAATGTACACAAACTTTGTTTAATGCACAAAGTTATTAAAAATATTGTATTAAATGACCTTCAGGCTGTGTGTATAAGGTGTATATGAAACATAAATGAATTATGTGAATGTAGGTACACTTTGTTTAATGCACAAAGTTATAAAAAATATTGGCTAAAATTACCTTCAGGCTGTGTGTATAAGGTGTATATGAAACATAAATGCATTCTGTGCTTAGTTTTAGGTCCCATCACCATGATATCTCATTATGGTATGCAATTATCCCAAAATACGGAAAAATCCCATATCCAAATAACCTCTGGTCCCAAGCATTTTGGATAAGGGATACTGAACCTGTAATACATAATTATTGGACACGTAGATGTTGCAATTTTGCAGCAGGTTTTTCTGGCAGTTTAACCATTTTAAACCTGCTGCCCATCAACTGTTTGTTCAGTTCTATTGTTTTGTAGATTAAAATCACCGGCATGCCACCATACCCATCCTTTAGTAAATGTACCCCTAAAAGTTGCACAGTTGTTATCCCTGCTATACAGTATGTCCTCACTGTTTTTGCCATCTACTTATCTTTACGTAATCAGTCGTTTATTTTGTATGCACCTAAAAAATTTCATTCAAATTGCCAAATACATGATTGCATACATGCCCTCTTAACATAAATCACAATAATACCATTCTGGTGTCAGTATTAGGGGCCTAATTCAGTAAGGATAGCAAATTCTGCTAATTAGCTGAATTTGCTATCCTTTGGATCGCATGCTGGGGCCGCCCATCAGCATGCTAACTGGAGCCTCCCCCACTTCAACAAGTAGAAATTGCAAACGCTTCGCAATTTCTGCTTGTCAGCAGAAACTGTGGAAGCCTCCTGCCGGCGCAGCCTAGCTGCGACCACAGGAGACTCGCTGCCATCTTTCTGATCGCGGCGGCTGCGTGTGACATCACACAGCCGCCGTGATCACGTCCCTGACATTCCCCCGTTCGGCCGCCTCCACCGCCGCAACGCTCTGTCTTCTCCCTGGAAACGGAGCGTTGCCCACCCCGCGACCGCCTCTGCCTGATTGACAGGCAGAGGTGATCGCATTGTCTGCGCCCCCGCAGAAAATGCAGGTGCATGCGCAGGTCAGGCGCTGCGCATGCGCCTGCATCTTTTTCTCAGAAATTGCAGTTGATCGCTTATTGCGATTCAACCTGAATTAGGCCCTAAATCTCAAAAAATTCTGACAATTCTGAAAATAGCAAAAATGAATGAACTTTTGATACCTTTATTTTTTTCTCTTTTTCTTTCTACTGTAGTATCTTGTGAAGAATACGTTTAGTGAATAAGATGCTTATTTCTTCTATGCCTAGATATACGTCTAGCTAGTAGATGTGAAATATTTTTGGACCTGTTACAATGTTTTTTACTCACCAATTTGCAAATTGTGAAAACTCCGTGTGAGTATACCTAAATGTTGTGTGAGTTATTACATTCTGTACATAATATCACCAGACTGACAGCTCTAGAGATTGTAATCTATAGCTGGGCACGCACACACAGATATCAACAGCGATATCAGTAAGATCCACATATTATAAACAATATCAGTTTTTAATCCATGTTCTCAGAATTTTGACAAGGGGTGGATGATTTCTCTGTGTCAAAACTACAAATAGAGCCCTATAATGAAACCAGATACGCTGAAATCTTTTGTTAGAATATTTGGTCTAATTTAATAATTTTTGACTTGATTGATTTAAAGGATTTGAAGCCAGATATATAGCCTTGCACAAACTGAGACCTTTAATAGTGTACCTAATTATAATTAAAACTGAGAAGTTAGGAAAAAAGATATATTATTACAAATACAGAGACTACGATTTGTGCTGGTAAAGGTATAACTGATGCATTTGCTGATCTGACAATGGGCCTAATTCATACCTGTTCACTAGGCTGCATTTTCGTACAGCCTGCAATCAGGTCTGAACTGCGTATGCGTATGCACCGCAATGCGTAGCCGCGTTGGTCTGCAGCGACGGGGATCGCCAGGCAGCGACGGGATAGTGCGAGGAAAGCGATCGCACGGCCGATCGCAAGGTGACTGACAGTAAGAGGCCGTTTGTGGGTGGCAACTGACCGTTTTAAAGGAGTGTCTGGAGAAACGCAGGAGGGTCCAGGCATTTGAAGGGAAGGTATCTGACGTCAGCTCTGGCCCCGATCATCGCACTGGAAGAGTAAGTCCTGGGCTGTGCAGAGACGCAGCTCTCCTGCACATGAGATCGCACCCCTGCACAGCGATTTCCCCCTCCCCTGTAGGCAGCGATTACCTGATCGCAGGGATGCAAAAAATGCACCCTAGCGATCAAGTCTGAATTAGGCCCAATGTGTGTTAAAAGACAATGCAAATCGCTTTGTAAAGCAGCCAGTGTAAATCTCTTAAGTCCATAAATGTTCATGAGGTTTTACTAATATGCAAGTGTACATAATAGAAAGGGATTGTGTGTTGTATTCTCCTTCACTGCAGTACTGTGGGCCTGATTCTGGTTAGTATGTAAACCCAATGGTTTACGTACTAAGTAACCTCATGTTGGGGGAACTGTGCATGCAAATTCTGTGTGATCACTCTCAGTCACGCCTTAGCTCAGTGTCGGACTGGAGCATGAAGGGACTACCGGGGGTATGCAGTGGTAAGGGCCCATGATTAGAGGTGTGGCCAGCCTCCAAAGAGGGTGTGGCCAGCCACCACAGAGGTTTAGCTAACCAGGGGTGGATTGGGATGCAAAACCAGCCTGGGAAATTTATGGAAGCAGCCCTAACGGGGATGTGGTCTGATGAGGGCGCGGGATCCCTCTTCATAGGGCCTGATTGTACCCAATTGCTGCCTTCCTTGCATCTTTTGCTGCAGTTGTGTCTGAGACCAGAGGCGGAATGGGAACTAAAAGTGACCCTGTACAATTTTATAGAAGTGGCCTGACATGGGCAGCACAAAAGGTATAACATACCGTGCAACCATGGCAGCATCACTGGATGGCAGAGTTACTGTACTGCATAGATGGAATAACAGAATGAATGGAGACAATGCAGTGTACTGAGTACAGTGGGCTGCCTGTCATGTTGGGGAGTGGGGCCACATGACAACACACAAAACAGGCGCCATGGACATGTCAGCCTACCAGGAATCTTCCTGGTGAGCCCTATGGCCAATCCGCCCCTGTAGCTAACCATTATACAGTACCTGGTCTGGACTCCTTGATAATTTATATAGTAATTAATGCTAGTGCATGCATGATAATGTGCCAGATTAATTACAGCAATGTACTGTAGAGAATACATCATAATCCTGTGCAGTATAAGGTAACATATGTATGAGACATAATTCAAGAGCACAGTGTAGAACCTGATCCCTAGAGGAGGAGGGCTCCCCCAGGCAGAGGCGGCCTATCGGTGGTTTCCCCTGTACCCCTGTGGGCCAGTCTGAGCCTGCCTTAGCTGCTTCATGATTGACATGCTGCCAATTTGGGGGTCGGAGCGGGGGTGACAATGGGGACCACTCTACAAAACGGGGGCATGTTGCCCTCACTTTGTAGGAGTGCCGAGGCAATGATCTGTGTGTTTGTATGCAGACTTCCTTTCCCCAGCAAAGGAGTTCCAACAGACATTCTGTAAGCTTAGGCTTACGCAGATGTTCTAGGGCTGCTACCATCATGAACAATGGTCACGATTGTGATCTGATCCTGCATCTTTGGACGCACTACTCGGATTGCAGATGCTGGCATGAAGCATATTTGTCCTACAGACAACCCCTGCAGCATTAGCATATTAGTTGTAGGTATTGCATTGCAGCTTCTCTACAGTCAGGAGTTAAAGTTGGGGGGAACACGGTGGAACTGAGTCCCATCATCTGTAATGGTAGGTTGAACTAGTTCCGCCTCTGCCACAGTTCTGCACAGTAATTCCAACAGAAAAGCCTGTCACCCACGTCAATAGATGATGTGGGCAGCGCTAGTGTCACCTCCTTCCTCAGGTCCTGGCTGCTCCATGGTCTTCCTCCGCCTGCAGCCCACCCCTCCTAGCACTCACACACACTGTGTCTGTCAGACAGAGTTTGTCCCTTCCTCAAGTCCCAGCGGCTTCCTTTTCCGGCACGGCTTATATGATGTCATGACCTCACTGAAGCTGAAGTAAAGCCACGAAAAGGAGCAGGCTCTATGCTTGCTGAAAACAAGGTGAGAAGAGGCTGGAGGGACACAGAGAGGTGGGGAAGCTGCTGGAGGGACTCAGGGCATGGAGTTGCTGGAGTGACAGAGGCAGAGATGTGTATAAGGGGCACTATGTGTATAAGGGGCACTACTACTGTGGGCAATATATGTAAAAAGGGCACTACGGTGGGCATTATGTGTGTAAGCTGCACTTCTGTGGACATTATGGGCTTTATTCAGACCTGATCGCTATGGCTGCGATCGCTCTGAAGGCCGTGTTTTTGCCATCTGCACATGTGAAGTGGCCGCAGCGCACTTGTGCAGGCTAGCATGATGCGATCACATTCAGAAGGATGCAATTGTGTCATGATTGACAGGCAAGGGGCGTCCTGGGATGGCGATGAGGAATTGGTCGGAGAAAGAAAGAAACCCAGGCATGTGATGGCCATTTTCAGGGTGGCTCAATGACGTTGCCTGCATTTCCTGTGATAGGGAACATGGCCCTGGGCCGTCTGCACACTCAGTCATGATGTGTAGGCAGGACACTACCTCTATTTGATGCAATTTAGCAAAAATTGTAATCAACTCTGAATAACCCCCTATGTGTATCTATGTTTTGTTAGTTGCATTGCCCTTTCAAATTTTGGGCATGCACGATAGGAAGAGCTTTGGTTTACAGTACATAAACCCCCTAATGTGAGTGAACATATTCCATACAGAAAATAAATAAACTGACCATACACATTAGCTAGTTTGATGGTTGGAACAATAATCTGCTGGTGTGTGGGAGCAAACGATTTGGTTCCACATGCTGGAAAATGGACAAACATGTTTGATTTCTCCCAATTAGTTGGCCAATAATTGTTTCAGTGTAGGGAGAAAGTAGGGCACTTCCCCCCAAACTGAACAGTTATAACAGAAGTAAGCAGAAACTTATTCCACCTCTTTTTGCTAATGGCTCCTGCACAGATGTGGTTGTTTTCTGTGCAACTCTGAATCAGTTATTAAATCAAAAGAGAAATGAGTTCGCACTAGTGAGTAAAGTAGTAACTACAACATATATAAATGAACCAATATAGAACCTATCAAATGCAAAATTTGCTGGGCCGCGCAATGGGGGTCATTCCGAGTTGTTCGCTCGTTGCCGATTTTCGCAACGGAGCGATTAAGGCAAAAATTTATCACGTCCGAACGAAGAATTTTCATCGTTGAAGTGATCAGAGTGTGATTGACAGGAAGTGGGTGTTTCTGGGCGGAAACTGGCCATTTTCTGGGAGTGTGCGGAAAAACGCAGGCGTGCCAGGATAAAACGCAGGAGTGTCTGGAGAAACGGGGGAGTGGCTGGCCGAACGCAGGGCGTGTTTGTGACATCAAACCAGGAACGAAACGGGCTGAGCTGATCGCAGTGTAGGAGTAAGTCTCGAGCTACTCAGAAACTGCTAAGAATTATTTATTCGCAATTCTGCTAAGCGAATATACACTCCCAGAGGGCGGCGGCCTAGCGTGTGCAATGCTGCTAAAAGCAGCTAGCGAGCGAACAACTCGGAATGAGGGCCAATATTGGGATGCACCTAGAAGTTTTGTAGACAAGAACTACATAAATTAGCTGAGGCAGAAAGACGAAAAACATTCTTTCCGGGGCACTATTTAATGTATTGATGAAAATTGATAACTTAAAATATTTAGTTTTATACCCTTAAAAAGTACAATCCCAAGTGTACTAATAGGAATATAAAAAGAGGGAAATGAATTATTCCAAACAATTTACTGTGATGATCACAGTATTATAGGATACAAATTATGCACTCAAAAACGTGAAGATATAAATTATTGTTAATTGGTTTCTCTTAATATATATGAGGGTTCAAAAAGTGAATATAAACTGTCACTGAAGCTGTAGTCCCGTACTTCTAATAATGTACTTCTAATAGTCTAGTCAAGATGGTTGTTGTCATCACATGCATGTACAAATACCGCAGATCAGCAATAGCATAAGACATGTTAGACAAATGCATAAGGCATACGCATATGATTAGAGAGTAGACTAGAAATGCAACACAATATTTGTTAGGTCAATGAAACATGCAAAATAGGTACAGTAAGTTAATCAACAAAGCACTATAACATGCAAAATCACACTATTTAAAATAGAAAGTGATGTGCATCACATAATTAGAAGGGACCTTGGATTGTATTCCCATTGTGTGTATACAGAATAGAGCCAGAACTATGTATTGTGTGTCATCACTACTGTTGTCTTGTGGATTGCATTGGACCACAGATGAAAAAGTGATATGTGCACAGTCAGGGCCCGCCGCTCCCCCTGCACTCCCACTCACCAGACAGGATGCAGCAATGGAAGATGTATAGGGGTGGAGGGAGGGGGGGCACACAGCAGCTGTCATTGCCTCAGCCTGGCCGGCTCCCAGCAGCAGAGCAGTGCCGCGATTTGTGGGTATATAGGGGGCAGAGCCTAATACCGTGAAGTGCCCACCCCATCAGACACCTGTGCTGTAGTCACTCAGTGTTCTATCTCCCTGACACTATCTCCCTCCCTCTGTCTGACTCTTTTTCTCATTCTCCCTGACACTGCCTGCCTCTCTCTCCCTCCCTCCCTCCCTCCCTCTCACCCTGATTCTGTCTTTCCCTCTCTCTCTCCCTGATACTCTCTCCCTGACACTGTCTACTTTCTCCCTGATACAGTCTCTCTCCCCCTGACATTGGCTCTCATTCCGAGTTGATCGCTCGCTAGCTGCTTTTAGCAGCAGTGCACACGCTTAGCCACCGCCCTCTGGGAGTGTATCTGAGCTTAGCAGAAGTGCGAACGAAAGGTTAGCAGAATAGTGCTGAAATTTTTCCAAGCAGTTTCTGAGTAGCTGCAGACCTACTCCTTCCTTGCGATCACTTCAGTCTGTTTAGTTCCTGTTTTGACGTCACAAACACACCCTGCGTTTGGCCAGCCACTCCCCCGTTTCGTCAGGCACACCTGCATTTTCACCTGACATGCCTGCGTTTTTTAGCACACTCCCGGAAAACGCCCAGTTACCACCCAGAAACACCCACTTCCTGTCAATCACTCAACGATCAACAGAGCGACTGAAAAGCGTCGCTCGAACTTGTGTAAAAGTGCATCGTTTTTTGTGAAAGTACTTTGCGCGTGCGCACTGCGGCCCGTACGCATGTGCAGAAATGCCAATTTTTAGCCTGATCGCTACGCTGCGAACAACGGCAGCTAGCGATCAACTCGGAAAGACCCCCATTGTCTCTCTCTCCCTATCTTGCTCTCTGGCACTGTCACTCTCTCTCCCTGACACTGTCTCTCTCTCCCTCTCTCCTTGGCACTGTCTTTCCCTCTCTCCTTGACTCTGTCTCTCTCTCCCTCTCTCTACCTGACACTGTCTCCCTCTTTACTTGACCCTCTCTCTCTTTGATACTGTCTCTCTCTCTCCCTGACACTGACTTTCTTCTTGACACTGGGGGTCATTCCGACCCGATCGCACGCTGCACTTCCTCGCAGCGGTGCGATCGGGTCGGAACTGCGCATGCGACGCTGGAAACAAAGAAAGCAGTCACAGCGGCAACTGCAAGAAGATTGGCAGAAGCAAGGCGTTCCAGGGCGTCACCTGTCCGTTGGCGGGTTTTCGGGGAGTGGTAAGGAAAACGCAGGCGTGTCCAGGAGAACGGAGGGCGGATGTCTGACGTCAAAGCCGGCTCCATCATTGCTGGATCCGTCGCACAGGGCAAGTATGTCCAGGGCTGCTCTTATTTAACGCGAAACTTTTTTAGCAGAGCAGGGCTGCACAAGCGTTCGCAGCCCTCCTATGCTAAAATACACTCCCCGTATAGGCAGGGATTAGTTGATCGCACCAGCAGCAAAAAGTTGCTTGGTGCGATCAACTCGGAATGACCCCCACTGTCTCCCCCTCTCTCCTCTTGACACTGTCTCTCCCTCTCTCAGAGCCTTCTATCTTTATCTCCCCAGTCTGGGCTGTGGAGGGTGTAGGGAGCAGGAGCGGATCTAGGCATGGGCAAACAGGGCGGGTGCCCAGGGCGCTGCGGCCCGTGGGCATGGCCGCAGTCACCCCGTAGGCGCCTGCCGCCCACTCACACCCCGCATCCCGCATATTGCAGTCCCCGGCTGGATCAGGCGCCGTGGGCTGTGTGGGCGCCCGCTGCAGCCGGCACCACTGTCAGACGCTAGAGATCATAATTGACCTCTAGTGTCTGGGTGGCGCTGCTATGGGAGAGACGTCATGATGTCTCTCCCATAGAGGGGAGCGGGCGGCCGGAGACGAGGAGCAGCAGCGGCAGCAGTGGTCGGGAAGCAGGGGTGAGGCTGCTGAGTAATTTTTTTGCTTTTGTTTTGTTTTTTGTTTGTAAGCGGCGCTACTAGGGGGCATAACAACAGGGACATCTCTACTGGTGGCACAGTTAAGGCGGCACATCTAATGGGGCAAATCTACAGGGGGCTTATCTACTGGGGGCACATCTAAGGGGGCATAACTACAGGGGCATCTCTACTGGGGGCACATCTACTGGGGGCATAACTACAGGGGGCACAACTACAGGGGCCATGCCCCTTCCCTATGAAGCCACTCCCCTATTTTTTTTACCTGTCGGGAGGGGCGCCAAAGAAATCTTTTGCCCTTAGCGCCACAAGGTCTAGAACCAGCCCTGGTAGGGGGGCCTCTTCTGTCCTCCTCTACTGCCTGGGGGGACACAACGATACTTCACAACGCTGAAAATACTATTTTTTTGTTTATTTTTTTGCAACGTGTCCAATCCTCTCTATGGTGGTCATTCCGAGTTGTTCGCTTGGTAATTTTCTTCGCATCGCAGCGATTTTCCGCTAACTGCGCATGCGCAATGTTCGCACTGCGACTGCGCCAAGTAAATTTGCTATGCAGTTAAGTATTTTACTCACGGCATTACGAGGTTTTTTCTTCGTTCTGGTGATCGTAATGTGATTGATAGGAAGTGTGTGTTTCTGGGCGGAAACAGGCCGTTTTATGGGAGTGTTTGAAAAAATGCTACAGTTTCTGGGGAAAAACCGGGAGTGGCTGGAGAAACGGAGGAGTGTCTGGGCGAACGCTGGGTGTGTTTGTGACGTCAAACCAGGAACGACAAGCACTGAACTGATCGCACTGGAAGAGTAAGTCTCGAGCCACTCAGAAACTGCACAGAGAAGTCTTTTCGCAATATTGCAAATCTTTCGTTCGCAATTTTGCTAAGCTAAGATTCACTCCCAGTAGGCGGCGGCTTAGTGTGTGCAAAGCTGCTAAAAGCAGCTTGCGAGCGAACAACTCGGAATGAGGGCCTATATTAGGCCACATCCCCCATTAACACCAACACAAGAAAAAGAAAGTAATTGTGTAGGTGCACTAAAGACCTTTCTCGAATAATTAAAATAAATAACTATTGACATGCTTTAAAATGATATATTTAGTATATCTGAAAACAGTGAAATATAATAAAATATAGATTGAGATTAAGAGACAGAAAATGTTTATTCAAGTATTCTTCTATAGTCTGTGGCTGCTGCTTTTTACCTATGTTATACAGTAGGGCCGTCTTTTCATATGGGCTCAATTAATGGGCACTTTCCCAAGGGCCCCAGGAGTAAAAGGGCCCTGGGCTGATAGCTGAGGGTTCCCTCTTTCCAGGGGTACCAGATTTTTGAAAATCGGACCAGGGGAACCAGAGATATCTGACTTCAAAGCAGTGGTCCCCATCCAAGCCTGTTAATTGCTCTTCCCAGACAGATATCTCCGATTCTGTTTCACTTGTCGTTTTTCTGAAAGTATAGTCCAAAAGCTGGGACGCTCCCCTTTTGGTGAACACTGGCAGCTTGTCTCTACTATGCCCAGAACCAGAGATATCAGCCTTCCAGCAGCTGGTCCCTGCTCCAGCTCCACACACCTGTAATACCGTTTTATATTTTCGTTGGTGGATTGCTCTGGCTTCTGAACTCTGATCCCCAGGTCCCCAGAACCTCCTGAAAGGTGAGACTCTAGTCTTAAGTGTTTTTATCCCATTCAAAGCTAAGAAATCTATTTCCAGGAACTGGAGATATCTGCAGTCAAGCAAGCTGCCTTCCCATCGGAACATGGTGAATATTATGCCCACTCCACTATCCACACCTCCCTTGCAAATTAAAAACCCCCTACCACCCTGGAAGTCATGTACCAGGGCCCCTCCATTCAGTCTAATGCCCCCTTCTACAGTTTAGTGTTCACTTCGCCGCATCTGTGCAGTAAAGGATTAATTAGCAGAAATTACTGCTCCAGATCCTACATGCTGAGCTGAAGATAGAACACCCCCTACCGCCCACGGGAGATCAAAGCTGCTGCTGATAGCACCCCCAACCCCTACCGCTGGAGGATAGAAAGGGGCCCCAATGCATTGTTGTGCCCAGGGGCCCACACTGCTGTTAAGACGGCCCTGTTATACAGTACTTTGCAAAAGTTATAGGTAGGTGTAGAAAAAATGCCAACTGTGTATTAGATATTATTACAGGTAAGTTTATGTTCCCGATTGATAAGGTTGTATAATTCAAGGTATCTCTACGTCAGATGCTCATTATCACTATGCACAGTCATGCCCCCAACAATATTGCATCGCCACCCCCGACCGTCCTCTGCCTGTCAATCAGGCAGAGGCGATCGCATCATTGCGATGTGATTGCATTTACCGACTGCTCACGCTCAGAATGGACCCTGCAGATGCGCACTAACCTGGCACTCAGCAGAATGAGATCGCTGCTGAATATGGGCCCCCAGTAGAAAAGTTAAGAGTGACTGTATATTATCAGAGTCATTGAATGCACATGGAGACAAAAGACAAGGGGCACAGGTGGCATGGATAGCCCAGAGGGAGGGGAAAGAAAAAAAATAGGATTTTAATTACCTACCGGTAAATCCTTTTCTCGTAGTCCGTAGAGGATGCTGGGGCCCATTTTAGTACCATGGGGTATAGACGGTTCCACAGGAACCTTCGGCACTTTAAGACTTTTCAACAGTGTGAACTGACTCCTCCCTCTATGCCCCTCCTCCAGACCTCAGTATAGGAACTGTGCCCGAGGAGACAGACAACTTAGAGAGAAGAATTTACATTAAACTAGTGGCAAGATTCACACCAGCTCACACCATACAAAACATGCTGCCTAACATGGCTTTCAACATAACCCATGCTAACGTGCATGCATAACGTAACAGCACAGCTGTGAACATCTTAACACATGAGAACCTGTGTAAAAAGATAAAACGTAATTCTGCAGGAAATATTAGCACTGGGCGGGCGCCCAGCATCCTCTACGGACTACGAGAAAAGGATTTACCGGTAGGTAATTCAAATCCTATTTTCTCTTACGTCCCAGAGGATGCTGGGGTCCATTTTAGTACCATGGGGATGTACCAAAGCTCCCAGTACGGGCAGCAAAGTGCTAATGTTCCTGTACTGAAACTGAAGATCGTCAGCAGCCAAGGTGTCAAACCTGTAAAACTTAGCAAACATGTTTGCCCCTGACTAAGTAGCTGCTCGGCAAATTTGCTACGCCGAGACACCCCAGGCAGCCGCCCAGGAAGAACCCACTTTCCTTGTAGAGTGGGCCTTTACCGAACTTGGTAACGTCAATCCTGCCGTGGAATAAGCGTGCTGAATGGTACCTCTGATCCAGCGCGCAATAGTCTGCTTAGAAGCAGGACCCCCAATCTTGTTGGGGTCATAGAGGACAAACAAAGATTCTGTTTTCCTTATCCGAGCCGTTCTTGCAACATAAGTCCTCAAAGCTCTGACGACATCCAAGGACTTGAGACGTGATTCCATCATATCTATTTGAGGAACGCCCCAACGATCTGCTACCTCTGCAAAGACTTCTGGGTGGAGGCCCCATACTCCTGGATGGAGATCGTGTCTGCTGAGGAAGTCTGCTGCCCAGTTGTCAACTCCCAGAATGAAAATTGCCGACAGAGCTTTTGCATGTCTTTATGCCCAGAGGAGTATCTTTGTCACCTCTGCCATTGCCGCTCTGCTTTTTGTTCCGCTCTGGCGGTTTATGTAAGCCACTGCCGTTACATTGTCTGACTGGATCTGTATGGGACGACCTTGAAGAAGGTATGCCGCTTGATGAAGGCTGTTGTACACAGCTCTCAATTCCAGAATGTTTATGTGAAGGAGTACTTCTTGACTTGACCATCGTCCTTGGAAGCTTTCCCCTTGCGTGACTGCTCCCCAACCTTGCATATGTGGTCAACAGGATCCAAGTCTGAATCCCGAACCTGCGTCCCTCCAGGAGGTGAGAACTTTGAAACCACCACAAGCATGAAATACTGGCTTTTGTTGACAGGATTATCCTCCGGTGCATGTGTAGGTACGATCCGGACCACTTGTCCAGTAGGTCCCATTGGAACACCCTGGCGTGGAATTGGCCAAATTGTAGAGCCTCGTAGGCCACTACCATCTTCCCCAGCAGGCGGATGCACTGATGAATCGATACGCGTGCTGGTTTTAAAACTTGTTTAACCATTTTTCCACCGGTAGGAATACTTTCTGTGCTTCCGTGTCCAATATCATTCCTAGAAATGATAACCTCATTGTGAGTTCCAATTGTAATTTTGGAAGGTTTATGATCCAACCGTGCTGTTGAAGCACCATCAGGGAAAGTGCAATGTTCTCCCTGGATCTTGCTTTTATGAGGAGATCGTCCAAGTATGGGATGACTTTGACTCCTTTCTTGCGAAGAAGAACCATCATCTCCGCCATCACCTTGGTGAATATTCTCGGAGCCGTGGAGAGCCAGAAAGGCAATTTTGGAACTGGTAGTGGCAGTCCTGCACAAACCTCAGGTATGCCTGATGCAGCAAGTAGATGGGAACATGTAAATAAGCATCTTTGATGTCCATCGATACCAGAAATTATTTTTCCTCCAAGCTGGAGATCACCGCTCTCAGGGAATCCATCTTGAAATAAAGGTTCAGAGTCTTTAGGTTTAAAATCGGTCTGACTGAGCCATCCGGTTTTGGCACTACAAACAGGCTTGAATAAAACCCTTTTTCCTGTTGTGACACAGGAACTAAGGAAATTACGTTGTCTTGACATAATTTCTGTATTGCGTTCAGCACTTTTGCTCTGTCCTGTACAGAAGCTGGTAAGGCTGATTTGAAAAATCGCCATGGGGAAGGTCCTGAAATTCCAATTTGTACCCTTGGGATACTATCTGCAATACCCAAGGATCCAGATCTGAGTGAACCCAGACCTGGCTGAAAGACAGTAGATGTGCCCCCACCCGATCGTACTCCTGCAGAGGAGCCCCAGCGTCATGCTGAGGTTTTAGCAGAAGTAGCTGGTGACTTCTGCTCCTGCGAACCTGATGGTGTTGTAGATTTTTTACCTCTTCCTCGTCCTCTTCCTGCGAAGAAGGGGGTACCCTTTGCCTTTTTGGACTTGTTGGGCCGAAAGGATTGCATCGTATGAGAATGAAATCCTTCCTAGGTCTAGCAGCTGCGGAAGGCAGAAATGCTGATTTGCCTGATGTAGTTGTTGAAATCATGGCATCCAGCTTGTCTCCAAAGAGGGCCTCTCCATTGCAAGGAAGCGCCTCAATATTCTTTTTTGATTCCGCATCAGCATTCCATTGGTGGATCCACAGCGCCCTGCGGGCTGAAATCGCCATAGCGGAGGATCTTGAACTGAGCAACCCAATATCCTTCATAGCTTCAACTAAGTAACTTGCAGCATCTTTGCTATGGCCGAGAGTTAGGACTATTTCATCCCTGTCAACTGTGTCTATGTTAACAAGCAAGTTGTCAGACCATTTTTCCACAGCGTTACCTTCCCACGCACAAGCAATGGTGGGCCTGAGCACCGTTCCGTTAGCCATATATATGGATTTTAGGGTTGTTTCTAATTTACGGTCAGCTGGATCTTTTAATGAGGCTGAACCAGGGGCAGGCAAAACTATTTTCTTAGACAGCCGAGAAACTGAGGTGTCTATCATTGGGGGTGTCTCCCATTTGTGCCTGTCTTCCTCAGGAAAAGGGTATGCTACACGTATCCTTCTGGGAAGGGTAAATATCTTCTCAGGGTTAGCCCAGGAACGCATTCAAATCACAACCTGGAAAAATCACAACCTGCTTTTTATTTCATTTAAAATAATCCTTTTGCTCTGGGACCAGTGTTGTTTCAGGAAACTCCAACACTTTCTTTATAGCTGTCATACATTGTATGCTTTTGGCTAATTTGGGGTCTACCCCTCTCAAATCCCCAGTGTCGTCGTCAGATTCGGAATCTGTGTCTGTGTCCCCTTGCATTATCTGGGCCAGAGACCTTTTCTGGGAACTGGATGGGACCCCGAGTGGATGATATGGAGGGGTCAGTAAACAGTGCATCCTCCACAGACTGCCTCCAATATTTAGTCTGTTGTTCAGACTCAGAGAATTTCTTTGCAAGCATTGATATATTCTTTTGCAACATTCTCACCCACTCCGGCTCCTCCTGAGAGGAAAGTGCCACCACATTACCCTCTTGTGCATCTGAAATGGGTTCCTCCCCAATATCTGACATGTTACACACTTGCACACACACACACACACACACACACACACACACACACACACACACACACACACACACACGCGCACGCACACATACTTGTTTTTGTGACCTCATCGGGACCCATGTATGGAACATCCCTCACGGGGACACCATTTCCCTTACCCCTGGAAGGGCCCAGCCTGGAGCCTGTGCAAGGGGACAGAGGGTGCGGGCGTGCGCGGCCTGGGAGGGGACCATGGGGACATAATATATGGATCAATTTATGTGTGACACCCTCCCCCCAGGTGGCCACCAGGTGCAATGGCACCCACATTTTATTATGTATTGATTTATTTATTCATTTATTTATTTGTGTATGGATGCATGTGTTTGTTTACTTATTTTTTATTTATTTATTTAGTTCATGTTCTTTCTCATTATCGCAGTTATTCTGTTCTTTATGTAGAATTTAATTGAAAGCCAGTTCCGAGCCTTCAGTGCTTGGGTTTCAGCCCGTAGGCACGCATCACAATCCTTCTTGCCCGGAACCTTGCAGGAGTGGATGAACCGCATCATGTGTCTTTCAACGGCTCTGACTTCCGCTGGGGTCCATGGTTTTCTCTTAGCACCTCTGCTGTCACCTATGTGGGAGAGGAAAGGTCAGTCACCCTGCAAAGCCATCACCAGCCAAGGCCACCCCCCCACCAACCTCCCCCTCACCAGCATGGAAGGTTGCACCCACCTTTAGGAATGGCTCCCTCCACTGCCACACTGTTTGCTTCTTTCTCGGTGTGCACCACTGTCACCTCACTGGCTTGCCTCTCTGGCTCATCCCCAGAGTCATCACTTGCCACCTGGATTGGTTCTGGAAATAGAGAAAGACAGTAAACCCCGTCACACCAGCCCACTTACAGTGTCAGTCCCTGGAGACACTCGTCCAGTGATACTTACCATCTGGATCAATGGAGATCTCCTCCAGACTGAGGCCCCTGAACTCAGCCATTCTCCCTTGCTCCAGGGCCACAAAGAGCTTGCTTAACTTGGCCAGCTGCAGGGTACCTTCTGGAAGACGGTAACACTGTCGATGCACCCGTATGTCATGTCCGAGGAAATCGGCTAGCTGGTCCATCTCGGTGTCACTTAGGTTGAGGACCCTGGAAAGGGTGGCTACATGCTTCCGGAGGCGGGTGGAGGACAGTGCTTCGGGATGCTTGGCCCCACACTCCCGGGCATAGAGACGAATGCAGTCGGATCCCCTGAAGTGTGATAAGGCGGCTGGCCTGGCAAACATGTAGAAATTGTCAGGGGTGACACCACACTCTGCCCTCTTCTCGGTCAGGAGCTCCATGGCTTTCTGCATGCATGGGGATAACAGGACGGGAACCTTCCTGCCTCTTTTACCAGGTATCTCAATACGGGTGAAGTGGTGACAGAGAGCCTTCTCCATCTCCGAGAGGGCCTGGGCCACGTCACCCTGCAGGTCGGCTGTGTGCCGTGATTCAAATGAGGATAGCCGCATCTTGGACACCTCACCTTCCCTCCTGCGGTTGAAGAGGATCAACTGTGTGAGGGTGACCTTGGCCAGCATTGACCACTGCTTTGCAGAAGGGTGGGCAGATAACCCATCCAAGTACTCCCACTGCCGGTCAAGGAGGTACAGGTTCAATCGCTTCACGTCGTCAGTGAAGGGTAGGAGGAGTGGGGCATTCCATTTTATCTCTCGTAGGGTCTTCAGGGCAGCAGTTGAGATGAGCTCACTCTACCTCGCATCGTACAGTTTCCTGAAGCTCCGTGCGCTCTCCACTGTCAGGGCACTGCCCTCCATCAGCGCCTGGCACTCAACCAAGGCGGAAATCTTTTGCAAGCTGTGGCCCACCTTCAGGGCCAGCGAGGGGACCCTATAGGTGTTGGTCTTGTCATCGTAGCCAGCCAGGCTCCTGACGGCATGCACCACATGGAAAAAGTTGGGTGGGCGGATGAAATCTTCCATGCTCCGCAATGGAGTGACCTTCATCGCATGCAGCAGGAGACGACCCACCTCTCGGAGCTTCTGGCGGATGTACTCGTGCTTGCCGACATCAGACCCCAGTCGGTTGTAGAGGTGCTGCCCGAACTGCATGATGCAGCTGTCCCCCTTGATCACAGGTACCACATCATCATAATTCATTTGGCTCAACAACTTCCACAGGCCGGTGCCAACACCTGGCGGAATGGGTGTGGCGTAAGTGCACAGGGACTGGACCCGAGTTCTACCAGGTTTGGGGTGGCCACCCCTTTTTCGAAGAGGGCACCTCTTCACATGTCGCCACAGGTGTCGCCTGGAGAACAGACCTTGGCAGTGTGCGCAGTGCATGAAATCTAGGGGAGCTGCTGCTTTGGCCGGCTGCTTGCAAGGTAGTAGGACACCGCTGCCCTCGCGGAGAACACCGATATTATGTGCAAAGTTCCCCCGGTGGCGAATTAGGTCCAGCTGCGCTGACCTTTCCCAGGAGTTCTTGTCAAAGCTCAGTGCCCTTGCTACCTCTGGCTCACTGCGGTGGACGGCTTCCACGTGCCTCGCAATTTTGGAATATGGCTTCTCACACCATAGGCAGAAGTTTTTCTTCTTGTTATATGTTCTGGAACCATCCCCTTTTTGGGTAAGAACCTGGACTGACACGCCGTGATGTGTCCGTCGGTTCAGGCCGCCGTCTGTGGAGGAAGCCTCGGCTTCTTCCAGCGCCTGTCTCCTGTGAAAAGATGTCTCTTCCGCGCTGCTGTCATTTGAACTGCTCAACTCAGATGAGTCGGGGAGATAGTCTTCATCACTGCCATCCGTTTTACTGTCTGCCCCATCCGCGTTCATTGTCTTAAGGAAACAAGCCAGGGACTTCCGGGAGTGGAAAACAGACCGAGGACTTCTGGGAGTGAGAGATATATAATGGTGAACTTCTGGGGGTGGGAGACAAACCAAGGACTTCTGGGAGTGTGTGATGCTGTGTGCTTTGACCCTGCCCAGTTTAAAAAAAAAAAAAAAAAAGTGCAGCTGGGTTGTCCAATATCCCCATCCACTGCTGCAGCACAAGGGGTAAAAAAAAAAAAAACACGCAAAACCAAAACGAACCCCCCCTAATAAAAACACACACAAAAATAAACAATTTTTCAAACCACAAAAAGGACTCCCCAAAATAAACAGTACGGGAAAAATACCTTGGCCGGCAGCGGGGTTTGTCCAGTATCCCCATCCGTCACTGCAGTGCATGGGGCAAGAACAAGACCCCCCCCCCCACAAAAAAATACAAAAAAACAAAAGAAAAACAACCCCCCCAAAAAAAAAGACCCCCCCAAATAAACAGTACTGGAAAAATACCTTGTCCGGCAGTGGGGTTTGTCCAGTATCCCCATCTGCCACTGCAGTGCCTGGGGCAAGAACAAGACCCCCCACCCCCCAAAAAAAAGACCCCCCAAATAAACAGTACTGGAAAAATACCTTGTCCGGCAGTGGGGTTTGTCCAGTATCCCCATCTGCCACTGCAGTGCCTGGGGCAAGAACAAGACCCCCCCCCCCAAAAAAAAAACAAAACGCAAAACAAAAGAAAAACAACACACCCCAAAACACCCAAAAACAAACAGACCCCCCCCCCAAAAAAAAAAATAAACAAGACCAAAGCACCCCCCAAAAAAAACACCAAAAACAAAAGAAAAACAACACACACAAAAACACCCAAAAAACAAACAGACCCCCCAAAATAAACAGTACGGGAAAAATACATTGGCCGGCAGCGGGGTTTGTCCAATATCCCCATCCGCTACTGCAGTGCATGGGGCAAGAACAAGACCACCCCACAAAAAAAAGAAAAAAAAACACCCCACCCAAAAAAAAGACCCCCCAAAATAAACAGTACTGGAAAAATACCTTGTCCGGCAGTGGGGTTTGTCCATTATCCCCATCCGCCACTGCAGTGCCTGGGGCAAGAACAAGACCCCCCCCCAAAAAAAAACACAAAAAAAAACACACCCAAAAACAAAAGAAAAACAACACACCCAAAAACAAACAGACCCCCCCAAAAAATAAACAAGAACAAAGCACACACCCCCTTTTCCCCCTCCCAAAACCCCCCCCCAAACAAATCCCAAAACAAAAGAAAAACCACATACACCCAAAAACAAACAAACCCCCCCTCCAGACAAAAAAACCAGCACGGCAAAAATACATGTGGCGGCGTCAGGAATGCCAAGAATCCCCATCCGCTGACGCTGCAGCGCCTGCGTAGAGAACCCCCCCCCCAAAAAAAAAAAAAAACAACAACAAAACATGGGCCGGCAGCAGGTGTGTCCAGCCATGGGAGGGGGGGGGGGGGGAAATAAAAACCTTCCCCCAATAATCCCCCCCCCCCCCAAAAAAAAATGGGGAAAAAATCCACAAGCTGGGGCTGTCCAGTATCTGCATTCCACCATTGACCCGCCGGCCGGCGGGTGGTCCCCGGCTGTTCAGCCCTGGGGAAGGGGCAGCCGGCCCCCGACTATTAAGCCCGGGGAGCGGGGGCTCCAGCCGAATAATAAGCCCAGGGAGGGACCAGCCACCGGGGACGGGAGGACCAGGGGAGAGGCCCCTCCGCCGAACCACCCGTCCGGCGGAGGCGCTGGCCCTCGTGCCGAACCGATTGTCACCAGCCAAGTCCCCGGGACGGTACACTGCTCGCGCCGCCGGCCCCCGACTATTAAGGCCGGAGAGCGGGGGCTCCGGCCGAGTATTAAGCCCAGGGAGGGACCAGCCACCGGGGACGGGAGGACCAGGGGAGAGGCCCCTCCGCCGAACCACCCGGCCGGCAGAGGCGCTGACCCTCGTGCCGACCGGGTTGTCCCCAGCCAAGTCCCCGGGACGGGACACTGCACGCGCCGCCGGCCGGCGGGTGGTCCCCGGCTGTTCAGCCCTGGGGAAGGGGCAGCCGGCCCCCGACTATTAAGCCCGGAGAACGGGGGCTCCGGCCGAATATTAAGCCCAGGGAGGGACCAGCCACCGGGGACGGGAGGACCAGGGGAGAGGCCCCTCCGCCGAACCACCCGGCCGGCGGAGGCGCTGGCCCTCGTGCCGAACCAATTGTCCCCGGCCAAGTCCCCGGGACCGGACACTGCTCGCGCCGCCGGCCCCCGACTATTAAGCCCGGAGAGCGGGGCTCCGGCCGAGTATTAAGCCCAGGGAGGGACCAGCCACCGGGGACGGGAGGACCAGGGGAGAGGCCCCTCCGCTGAACTACCCGGCCGGCGGAGGCGCTGACCCTCGTGCCGACCGGGTCGTCCCCGGCCAAGTCCCCGGGACAGGACACTGCACGCGCCGCCGGCCCCGCCGGCCGACGGGTGGTCCCCGGCTGTTCAGCCCTGGGGAAGGGGCAGCCGGCCCCCGACTATTAAGCCCGGAGAGTGGGGGCTCCAGCCGAATATTAAGCCCAGGTAGGGACCAGCTACCGGGGATGGGAGGACCAGGGGAGAGGCCCCTCCGCCAAACCACCCGGCCGGCGGAGGCGCTGGCCCTCGTGCCGAACCGATTGTCCCCGGCCAAGTCCCCGGGACGGGACACTGCACGCGCCGCCGGCCCCGCCGGCCGGCGGGTGGTCCCCGGCTGTTCAGCCCTGGGGAAGGGGCAGCCGGCCCCCGACTATTAAGCCCGGAGAGCGGGGGCTCCGGCCGAGTATTAAGCCCAGGGAGGGACCAGCCACCGGGGACGGGAGGACCAGGGGAGAGGCCCCTCCGCCGAACTACCCGGCCGGCGGAGGCGCTGACCCTCGTGCCGACCGGGTTGTCCCCGGCCAAGTCCCCGGGACAGGACACTGCACGCGCCGCCAGCCCCGCCGGCCGACGGGTGGTCCCCGGCTGTTCAGCCCTGGGGAAGGGGCAGCCGGCACCCGGCTATTAAGCCCGGAGAGTGGGGGCTCCAGCCGAATATTAAGCCCAGGTAGGGACCAGCTACCGGGGATGGGAGGACCAGGGGAGAGGCCCCTCCGCCGAACCACCCGGCCGGCGGAGGCGCTGGCCCTCGTGCCGAACCGATTGTCCCCGGCCAAGTCCCCGGGACGGGACACTGCTCGCGCCGCAGGCGAGCAAGAAGCTTCGGGTGCGTGGGCACGGGACGCCCCATATGCCCACCCCCGCAGTCAGCCAAATATTGACTGATTTCGTGGCGTTCGGTCATAATATCAGAGATGGTAGCTCATGCTCCTCTAGTTTCTCAGCTTTACACGTGCAGCAAATGTCTGATCTTATAGTTACTCTCTTATAGAGAATTTCAATAGTGACAACACATCATCAGTAGGCCGACACAAACCTAACCACCAGCGCCCAATATCTCAACCTGACACAAAAGTGAGAAATTATGACAGCGGATCCCCCCCCACACCTCCAAGGTGAAGGGGGTTACGAAAACCTCGCACAGCGATAACGTTCAACCATAGCCAATAAGTAAAGGAACCAGCAAACCTCAGAACCCTGCAGTCACCATCACCGCCCTGCGGAGCCTGTCCCGCACCCCCACCGCCTAAGGGGGGACGAGGGTGGTTATCACCCCACCTCCAAGATGAAATAGGAACTGACAACCTCCCGCGACAGCCCCCAGCCATACCGCTCACTCAGCCTCGAGCAAGCATCGGGGAATCCGGCAGCCCTCCGGATCCTGCAATGATGCGGGGGGGAGACTGCAGGCGGTGCAACAGCCAGTGGAAGATACCCCTCCAGCCGACATCACCACCCTGCAGAGCCTGTCCCGCACAACGCCGCCTATGGTGGACGAGGGTGGCTGTTACCTCCCCCCCTCCGGGATGGAGGGGGGGCAGACATCCTTAATCCATCCCCGACCCATGCCGCTCGGCCGTCAGCAAGCATTGGGGAATCCAGCAGCCCTCCGGATCCTGCGGTGATGCGGGGGAAGGCTGCAGACAGGGCAGAGGAGCGGCCGGTGGAGGTGACACCTCCGGCCGACATCACCGCCCTGCAGAGCCTGTCCCGCACTCCCACCGCCTAAGGGGTGACGAGGGTGGTTATCACCCCACCTCCAAGATGGATTAGGAACTGACAACCTCCCGCGACAGCCCCCAGCCATACCTCTCACTCAGACTCGAGCAAGCATTGGGGAATCCAGCAGCCCTCCGGATCCTGCGGTGATGCGGGGGAAGGCTGCAGACAGGGCGGAGGAGCAGCCGGTGGAGGTGACGCCTCCGGCCGACATCACCGCCCTGCGGAGCCTGTCCCGCACCCCGCCGCCTAAGGTGGACAAGGGTGGCTGTCACCCCCCCCCCTCCTCAATCCATCCCCGACCCGTGCCGCTCGGCCGCCAGCAAGCATTGGGGAATCCGGCAGCCCTCCGGATCCTGCGGTGATGCGGGGCGTGGCTGCAGACAGGGCGGAGCAGCGACCGGTGGAGGTGACCCCTCCAGCCAACATCACCGCCCTGCGGAGCCTGTCCCGCACCCCACCGCCTAAGGTGGACGAGGGTGGCTGTCACCTCCCCCCCTCCGGGATGGAGGGGGGGCAGACATCCTCAATCCATCCCCGACCCGTGCCGCTCGGCCGCCAGCAAGCATTGGGGAATCCGGCAGCCCTCCGGATCCTGCGGTGATGCGGGGGGAGGCTGCAGACAGGGCGGAGCAGCGACCGGTGGAGGTGACCCCTCCGGCCGACATCACCGCCCTGCGGAGCCTGTCCCGCACCCCGCCGCCTAAGGTGGACGAGGGTGGCTGTCACCTCCCCCCCTCCGGGATGGAGGGGGGGCAGACATCCTCAATCCATCCCCGACCCGTGCCGCTCGGCCGCCAGCAAGCATTGGGGAATCCGGCAGCCCTCCGGATCCTGCGGTGATGCGGGGGGAGGCTGCAGACAGGGCAGAGCAGCGACCGGTGGAGGTGACCCCTCCGGCCAACATCACCGCCCTGCGGAGCCTGTCCCGCACCCCTGCCGCCTAAGTGGGGATGAGAGTGGTTATCACACCCCCCCTCCATAATGGAGGGGGACCTGAAAACCTCCCGCGACAGCCCCCAGCTGTGCCACTCAGCTGAGGGCAAGCATTTTGGGTTACAGAGCCCTCCAGATTCTGTGTTGATGCGGAAGGCTACTGGCAGGATCAAACAGGTAGCTCTCGGTAGCCAGCGGTGACAGGGGGTGAGCCAGCCGCCATCTCGAAAGCAGCAGGAAACCCCACAGAGAAGAAAGAGCCACACACCAAGCAGGCACCAGCAAGAGGAGTAGGCCCGGTGGATGGCCATCAGTGCAGGCCAAGTGAGAAGTTCAGAGTCAGATGGACAGTGGGGCCCACTCTGCGTGGTGCCCAGGTGCCAGTGCACATTGAACAGCCCCCAGATAAAGGGGGACAGCACTCACTCGATCTCACATTTTTCTCCTCACCCGACAACCCGTTCACTAGGAAACCAGTGCAAGCCGCCCTGGGGGACAGTTTGGGTAAGCAGCGATTTAAAAAGGTCGCCTCAGGCCTCCCGACCCAGGTCCCCGCCGGTCGAGGCGAGGGTGAGCCGTCGGCCCCCAGGGAACCCCGCTGCCCCCAACCCATCACATCCCGATCTACACCTGACTGGTTTCATCTTGTCCCGGGGGGGTGAAAGGGTGTAAAAGGTTCATATCGTAAAGGGCTGTTCCACTCTCCGGGATACCGTCAATGATACATGGGTAGTCCCAGGCCCATTCAGTGCGCAGCTTCCACTGGATCCCTCCAAAGGGGCCTCCCACTCTCCCTTTTTCTACTGACGGATTCCAGTCAGCTTTGCTCAGAGCCTGTGCTTCTCTCTCACGCCATACGAGACTCCCCTTTCTCGCACACTTTCTATCTCACTCTACCTCCATCCTGTCTGGCTCTTCTCTCCGCAGGGCCCCACAGCTGAACCCTTCCGTGCAGCCACCTGCGGCCATTGACAGACCGCATCATTGGTTCATGGTGGCACTTGTGCAGTTCCCAGGAAATCATGTGCTCCACCAGGGTCCAATGGTGAGCTTTGCTAGGTGATGGGGACACTTCCCCAGCACCCCTGGTGTTGTCAGGCACCTGCTGGGCTGATAGACAGAGCAGACCATACTGACTGGAGTCAGAAACAAGGCCCACCCAGCTCTGGCCAAGAGCACTGGGTGGACATTTGGGGACTAGTAAACCCTTACAGTGGAGGGTTTCCAGGCACGCCGTGGGCAGAAGGAGGGCTTTGTTCGCCTGGAGCTGGCTGGGACCCCTGGGTTCCGGCCAAGCGAATGGCCCTCCCCGCCGGGGCGCAGGGAGCCACATCGATCGGCTTTGCAGGACAAAGAAAAGAGGACCTTCTATCGAGTACCCATCTTTTCCCCGGCTGGACTCTGTTCTCATCCTGTGAATCTCTCAGCTGGGTTCTCTTGGACGTAGCAGGACAGGTGATGCGCGCGACACTTTTGCAGTACACTCTCCTATTTTCCCCAGGCTCTTGGAACCACTCCCAGCCTGAGGGTTCAGCCATACACACTCATCAGCATGACTTCCACAAATTGCAGTAACCAGTTCAGCACACTGGGGGCGCTACTCCCAGGAATAGGGAATCAGGCCAAGCCCGGTCCCCAGGCTCCAACCGATGCCTGGAGGTGCCCCATTTCAGCCTCGGAGGGGAGATCGGAGGAACGAAAGACTGTAAGTCCCGGTGGGACTGCACTTTCCCCATCTTCCACAGGGGGGCGCTACACCAGGTGTGAGGGAGCCGGGCCAAGCCCCTTCCCCAGGCTCCAACCGATGCCCGGAGGAGCCCCATTTTGGCATCGGAGGGGAGGTCGGAGGAACGGGAGACTGGAAGTCCCGGTGGGACTGCGCTTCCCCTGTCTGCCACAGGGGGCGCTGCACCAGGCGAGAAGGAGCTGGGCCAAGTCCGGTCCGCAGGCTCCAACCGATGCCCGGAGGAGCCCCATTTCAGCCTCGGAGGGAAGATCGGAGGAACGGGAGACTGGAAGTCCCGGTAAGACTGCGCTTCCCCCGTCTGCCACAGGGGGCGCTGCGCCAGGGGAGAGGGAGTCAGCCCAAGCCCGGTCCGCAGGCTCCAACTGATGCCCTGAGGAGCCCCATTTCAGCCTTGGAGGGGAGATCGGAGGAACGAAAGACTGGAAGTCCCGGTGGGACTGCGCTTCCCCCATCTGCCACAGGGGGGCGCTGCGCCAGGGGAGAGGGAGCTGGTCCAAGCCCAGTCCGCGGGCTCCAACCGATGCCCGGAGGAGACCCATTTCAGCATCGGAGCCCTGGCTGGGTTGCCTCTGAAAGGGAAGAAGGCCTCTCTCTATTGTTCAGCCTGTATCCAGTCTCTGAGCTCCAAGGCATTTTCGTCACAGATCCTTATCTGCAGTTCCAGCCTCTCATCCACATCACCATCCCCTGAAGATCTGACCATATCAATATGCCCGAGGGATTCTTTTCAGGGTAGCAGATCGGGTGGAGCGCGCGTCATTCTAGTGGGCCATGCTCAGATTTTACCCTAGCTCCTGGAAACGTGTCCAGGCACGAGGGATACACGTCCGCACTCATTTGGGGGAGTTCCAGAATGGGAAATTCAACACTTTTTATCGAGATAAGTCGAATAGCTCCTCTCCAGCGCCCGTGAAAATTATAAGAAGGGCCCCCGGCTAGAGCCCGTACTGGGGAAAGTGGGAGGGGGCACGTGCGGCGCCCCCTGTTGGCCGCCGGGTGGAACTGCAGCGGGCCCCAAAAATTATGGGAAGGCACCCCGGGTTCCCAAAATTACGGGGAGGCACCCTGACTGCTGCTCCTGCAGGGGGCAGAGGGAGGGGGCACGCGCGGTGCCCCCCGGTGGCCGCCGGGCGGAACTGCAGCGGGGCCCCAAAATTATTGGAAGGCGCCCCGGGTCCCCAAAATTATGGGCAGGTGCCCTGTCTGCTGCTCCTGCAGGGGGCAGATGGAGGGGGCATGTGCGGCGCCCCCCGGTGGCCACCGGGTGGAACTGCAGCGGGGCCCTAAAAATTATGGGAAGGCACCCCGGGTCCCCAAAATTATGGGGAGGCACCCTGTCTGCTGCTCCTGCAGGGGGCAGATGGAGGGGGCACGTGCGGCGCCCCCCGGTGGCCACCAGGTGGAACTGCAGTGGGGCCCTAAAAATTATGGGAAGGCACCCTGACTACTGCTCCTGCAGGGGGCAGAGGGAGGGGGCACGCGCGGCGCCCCCCGGTGGCCGCCGGGCGGAACTGCAGCGGGGCCCCAAAATTATTGGAAGGCGCTCCGGGTCCCCAAAATTATGGGCAGGCGCCCTGTCTGCTGCTCCTGCAGGGGGCAGATGGAGGGGGCATGTGCGGCGCCCCCCGGTGGCCACCGGGTGGAACTGCAGCGGGGCCCTAAAAATTATGGGAAGGCACCCCGGGTCCCCAAAATTATGGGGAGGCGCCCTGTCTGCTGCGCCTGCAGGGGGCAGATGGAGGGGGCACGTGCGGCGCCCCCGGTGGCCACCAGGCGGAACTGCAGTGGGGCCCTAAAAATTATGGGAAGGCACCCTGACTACTGCTCCTGCAGGGGGCAGAGGGAGGGGGCACGTGCGGCGCCCCCCCGGTGGCCGCCGGGCGGAACTGCAGCGGGGCCCCAAAATTATTGGAAGGCGCCCCGGGTCCCCAAAATTATGGGGAGGCACCCTGTCTGCTGCTCCTGCAGGGGGCAGATGGATGGGGCACGTGCGGCACCCCCCAGTGGCCACCGGGCGGAACTGCAGCGGGGCCCCAAAATTATTGGAAGGTGCCCCGGGTCCCCAAAATTATGGGGAGGTGCCCTGTCTGCTGCTCCTGCAGGGGGCAGATGGAGGGGGCACATTCGGCGCCCCCCGGTGGCCACCAGGTGGAACTGCAGTGGGGCCCTAAAAATTATGGGAAGGCACCCTGACTACTGCTCCTGCAGGGGGCAGAGGGAGGGGGCACACGCGGCGCCCCCCGTTGGCCGCCGGGCGGAACTGCAGCGGGGCCCCAAAATTATTAGAAGGCCTCCCGGGTCCCCAAAATTACAGGGAGGCACCCTGTCTGCTGCTCCTTAAGGGAAAGGGGGTATGCGCGGCACCCCCGGTGGCGTCCTGGTGGAACTGCAGTGGGCCCCTAAAATATATAAATCTATATTTTTTTAGAGAACCAATCAGTTGCTTTAACACATAATCTGCATTGCACACACATACACACAGTATGGTCTGGCAAATGTGATTCCCGAGGACATGCCCAATTTTGATGCTGGGTAGTTGGGACATGCCCTTACTATCACCTCCTGGGGTCTGACTTGTGGGGACCTCATTTCAGGTCCCCACCATGTTGAAAGTCCCTCCAGTGTTGGTGTGCTGTCCGGTCTGTGTCCCCATAAGGATAGGAATACGAGTGCACACACACACACACCTATCACCAGGGCCGGCTCCAGGCCTACTAGTACCCTGAGCGAGAACATGTAAAAGCACCCCCCCCCCAACCCCTATGCGCGCTCTCCAGGAAAAGTGGGTGTGGCCTCTGGAAAAGTGGGCATGGCCTCATAACTTCATATTATTAGACTATAAATAAATATATTTTCACACCCCCTCTACGCACACACTTAGCAGCCAACACAGCCACAGTAGTGTTCCTTACACACAATGTCTCCAGTATAGTGCCAGCTACACATAATGTCTACAGTAGTGCAGTGCCAGATAGACATGATATACACCCCAGCAGTGCCAAATAGACATGACATACCCCGCAGCAGTGTCAGCTACACATGACATGCCCCCCAGCCGTGCCAACTTCACATGACATTCCCCCCAGCAGTGCCAGCTACACATGATATGCCCCCCATGAGTGCCAGCTACACATGACATGCCCCCCAGCAGTGCCAGCTACACATGACATGCCCCCCAGCAGTGCCAGCTACACATGACATGCCCCCCAGCAGTGCCAGCTACACATGACATGCCCCCCTGCAGTGCCAGCTACACATGACATGCCCTCCAGCAGTGCCAGCTACACAATATGCCCCCCAGCAGTACCAGCTACACATGATAGTGTTCACTTTTTTGGGCAGGGTGCTGATCACAGGGAGGGCACATTTTTAAGTTAGGAAGGCAAAATGATGTACATACTGTAATGCTTGGTGCTCATCTGCCTACATGGGAAAGCATGGACAGTGCACGCCGAAGGCGTGCAGCAAAAATTTAGGAGCGTTGCTTCGTGGGGAAGGAGCGTGGCCACATAATAGTGGCAATTCGCATTACACCACACAGTGGTGCAGTTAATACACATTGCACCAGGTAGAACCTCCTATACACTTTGCGCCAGGCACAGCACGTTAGACACTTTGCGCCAGGCACAGCACGTTAGACACTTTGCGCCAGGCACAGCACGTTAGACACTTTGCGCCAGGCACAGCACGTTAGACACTTTGCGCCAGGCACAGCACGAAGGACACAGTGCCAGATATGTCCCCACAGTTCCAGATACATAAATGCCCCTACAGTGCCAGATACATAAATGCCCCTACAGTGCCAGGTACAGAAATGCCCCCACAGTGCCAGGTACAGAAATGCCCCCACAGTGCCAGATACATAAATGCCCCCACAGTGCCAGATACATAAATGCCCCCGCAGTGCAGATATGCCCCCAACAGTGCCAGATAAATGCCCCCACAGTGCAGATATGACCCCACAGTGCAGATATGACCCCACAGTGCAGATATGCCCCCACACAGTGCCATGCCCCCACAGTGCAGATATGCCCCCAACAGCGCCAGATAAATGCCCCCACAGTGCAGATATGACCCCACAGTGCAGATATGACCCCACACAGTGCCATGCCCCCACAGTGCAGATATGCCCCCACACAGTGCCATGCCCCCACAGTGCAGATATGACCCCACACAGTGCCATGCCCCCACAGTGCAGATATGCCCCAACAGTGCCAGATAAATGCCCCCACAGTGCAGATATGCCCCCACAGTGCAGATATGCCCCCAACAGTGCCAGATAAATGCCCCACAGTGCAGATATGACCCCACAGTGCCATGCCCCCACAGTGCAGATATGACCCCACACAGTGCCATGCCCCCACAGTGCAGATATGACCCCAACAGTGCCAGATAAATGCCCCCACAGTGCAGATATGACCCCACAGTGCAGATATGCCCCCAACAGTGCCAGATAAATGCCCCCACAGTGCAGATATGACCCCACAGTGCAGATATGCCCCCACAGTGCAGATATGCCCCCAACAGTGCCAGATAAATGCCCCCACAGTGCAGATATGACCCCACAGTGCAGATATGACCCCACACAGTGCCATGCCCCCACAGTGCAGATATGCCCCCAACAGTGCCAGATAAATGCCCCCACAGTGCAGATATGACCCCACAGTGCCATGCCTCCACAGTGCAGATATGCCCCCAACAGTACCAGATAAATGCCCCCACAGTGCAGATATGACCCCACAGTGCCATGCCCCCACAGTGCAGATATGACCCCACAGTGCCATGCCCCCACAGTGCAGATATGACCCCACACAGTGCCATGCCCCCACAGTGCAGATATGACCCCAACAGTGCCATATAAATGCCCTCACAGTGCAGATATGACCCCACAGTGCAAATATGCCCCCAACAGTGCCAGATAAATGCCCCCCACAGTGCAGATATGACCCCACAGTGCAATGCCCCCACAGTGCAGATATGACTCCACAGTGCCATGCCCCCACAGGGCAGTTATGACCCCCCCCCAATACCTGCGGCGCTAGGCAAGGTAGGAGTGCTTCTGTCTGCGGGTGCGAGTGCGGGCGGACGGACGGGCGGGCGGCCTCCATAGCGATTGTGTGCACTATGCGCGCTGCGCAGTGCCGGCATCTGACGTTAGACACCGGCGCCGCTCAGCGCGCACTGGCACACAAGGCCGGGTAATGCTGCACAGGGCCAGCTCCAGGTTCGAATATGGCGGCGCCAGCGCGCGGCGCCCATTAAGGGTGGCGTCCTGCGCGGCCGCTCTATTCGAACATGCCTGGAGCCGGCCCTGCCTATCCCACAGGGGAGCTATTGGGGACAGACCCACACTAAAGTCTGTCAGAGAGACACAGAGGGATTTGCCAGTCCACACACTGTGCCTTATTGTGAATTGTGGAAATATTACCCACTTACAGCGCATATACCAATAATAGGCCCACAGACCTAATTATAATGAACACTCTCTGCCCCTTCTATAACACCCTGTACTTGTGTCAGCATTGTCATGAGGAGAAACAGCATTCAGGTGCTTCACACTGATGTTTCTGCAGGTGAAAATGGCACCCAGTGAGTGTTCTGGCAAGTCTGAGGAGAATCCCTGCCCTTCAGCCTCAGCAATGTAATATTTATGCTGGCTGGGGATGGCACATCAGCGGCTGTACATGTATGTACACTTTTTGACAGTGAGAGTAAGGTTTTAAAACATGCTCCCAGAGCGCGCCCCCCTCCTCCCCCATGCTCTGCACCCTTGTGCTGAGAGACATGGCGCGCAGCGTCCCGCTTGCGCGTGTACTATATGCCGCCAACGATGATCGGAGGATCACCTCTCTGCAGGACTACGGTAATATACTCACCAGCCTTCTGACTTCTGGCTCGGTTAGGGGGTGGCGGCAGTGCTGTGGGAGTGAACGCTGGCCAGGCTTGGGCTGTGTTCAGGACCCTTCAGGAGCTAATGGTGTCCTGTCAGCGGAAGCAGAACCATTAACTAATTGAGAAGTTGGTTCCTACTCCCCCCCCCCCCCTAAGTCCCACGAAGCAGGGAAGCTGTTGCCAGCAGCTTCCCTGTAAAATAAAAAACCTAAGAAAGTCTTTTTCCAGCAAAGCTCTGTAGAGCTCCACTAGTGTGCATCCAGTCTCCTGGGCACATTTTCTAACCTGAGGTCTGGAGGAGGGGCATAGAGGGAGGAGCCAGTTCACACTATTGAAAAGTCTTAAAGTGCCGAAGGCTCCTGCGGAACCGTCTATACCCCATGGTACTAAAATGGACCTCAGAATCCTCTAGGTAAGTTGCCGCTGCAGCGACATTTAAACACACAACGGCACCATCATGGCCCGATCTAGCACTGGACTCGCTGATTTTTGTACACAGGACCATGGGCTGCAAACAAAAATCAGTGAGTCCAGCGGTACTGTAAAAACGGTATATAGCCGCACGTACTCACGGGGGCAAGGTAATTAAATTTGCATCATAAAGTGGGGTAAACTGGGGCTGTGGAGTTACTCTAGGAGCTACTAGAGTCTGTACCAACTTTGTAAGAACACAGAGTGTTATGCTGTGACCTGTAACCTGCTGTGAACTGCTATTACACCATGTGAGTGACCTAACTTGTGTGAAAAAAATAAACCTGCCATTTTGGCCCAGTGTATGTTATTCTTGTCACTTTATATATGGCATATCGCCACTTCTCCACAGGCCCGGAAGTATTTTTTTTTAAATATTAATTAGCAGTGTGCAGACTGTAGAGCCAGCACAGAGCAGCAGGAGGCGGGGAGGAGTGGCCAGCCTGGTGGTAGCAACAGCAGCGGCGGGGAGGAGTCGCAGCACTGTCCGTGTATGATGCGTGTCACTAGGTACATGTGATGTGTGCGGTGCTGAGGAGGTATCATCATCTGCAACACAGGCGGTAGCAGAGAGCTCCCGGCGGCTGTGGTCTGGCCATCGCAGCTGGGCGATAACTAGGAGTACAAGGTGATCGCCCTCCTGACCCATCTTGAGCACCAGCGATAACACAGCTGCTGCGGACAGGGCTGCACGGAGCAGCACAAGCATCTCCTGTTACACAGACATGGCCCATGCTCGCAGCAGCGGCTGTGTATGTGTAAGCATCTGCAGACTGTGACAGCTCCCACACGCCCTGTTCCCTGTTGACCTGGGGGTCACGTGGGCTCAGTAGCTGCGTCCAATCCGGTCCAGGTCGCTGATGGCTGTGTGTTGAGGAGGAGGAGAGCGTGTAGTGAGGAGCAGGGCGGCGGAGAGACAGAGAGGGAAGAAGAGGGGTTAGTGGTCAACCTGGTAGCAGCAGCAGTGGTCGGAGGAGTGGCCAGTCTGAATTCCTATGAGAATGGAAAGGCAGTGGCATGTCTATATTGTGTCCACACATTGGCCCTGTGTCCAGGAGGGCTAACACAGCACACCATGCACCCATTTGGTATTAGGACATAACTTTCCCAGAGATTGGAACATGCACAGTCCAACATCACTGGGAACATGGGGTGGGCAGACATTATCCAGACATAAATTGGACATATGAGTCATGTGATCTATCCAGGGGTAACAGGTTCTTACATACTAAAGGATCAATTCTTGTCCCAAGTAATTGAGGAACCAACTAGAAATGGGAATATACTGGACCTAGTAATAACAAACAATGTATAGATAATATCAAATATTAAAGTAAGGGAGCCCTTGGGAAACCGTGCTCATAATATGGTCTCATTCGAAATAAGTTTCCAAAAGCATCAATATAAGGGTTCAACTAAGACCTTCAATTTTAGAAATGTCGGCACCACAGGCTATGAGCCACTGTGCCCACAAGAGGCTTTGTAGCGCTCACCCCGCTGCCAGCATACTGGTGGCCGGGATCCTGCTATTGGAATCATGATATGTATTCCGTTTAAAGAAAAGAGCACTGCAGAAATGTGGGACACCTGTAAAACGTTGCTGGACAAAATTTACACATAAGTTCATACCCATGAGCAACAAAGGCAAGATTACCAAGTTCAAATCAATGTGGCTTAATAAGAAAGTAAAGGTAGAAATGGATAAAAAGAGGCGAGCATTTAAAGCGTTCAAATCTGACGGGAATGTGGAGTCTTTCCACTACTTCAAATAATGTAACAAAAAGTACAAAAAGGAAATCAGAACTGCTAAAAGAGAAAACGAAATGCAAATTGCTAAGCAAAGCAAAACAAATACTACAAGTTTTTTAATTATATCAATGGAAAAAGGTTACAAAAAAGACTACATAGGACCCTTAAAAAGTGAGTTAGGCAAATTATAAATAAAGACAAAGAAAAAACAGAAACATTAAACAAATTCTTTTTGTCAGTATTTACTAGAGAGGAAAAAATGGTGGGATTATTATATAACAACAGAATTGATGATGTCCCTTTACAAAATACTTGTTTGAGTGATGATGGAGTCCATAGCGACTAAGTAGAATTAAGAATAATATATTTCTGGGGCCTGATGAACTACACCCAAGGGTTCTAATGGAGCTAAGCTCAGAAATAGCAAGACCCTTATACAGGTGAAACTCAGAAAAATAGAAGATCGTGCAAAAGTTAATTTATTTCAGTAATTCAACTTAAAACGTGAGACTAATATATTATATAGACTCATTACATGCAAAGTGAGATATTTCAAGCCTTTATTTGTTATAATTTTGATGATTGTGGTTTACAGCTTAAGAAAACCCTAAATCCAAAATCTCAGAAAATTAGAATATTACATAAAATCAATAAAAAAGGGATTTTAAATACAGAAATGTCAGCCCTCTGAAAAATATAATCATGCATATGTACTCAGTACTTGGTTTGTGCCCCTTTTGCATGAATTACTGCCTCAATGCGGCGTGGCATGGATTCTATCAGCCTGTGGCACTGCTGAGGTGTTATGGAAGACCAGGATACTTCAATAGTGGCCTTCAGCTCTTCTGCATTGTTCGGTCTCATGTCACTCATCTTTCTCTTGGCAATGCCCCATAGATTCTCTAAGGGGTTCAGGTCAGGCGAGTAAAGATTATAAGGTGAGCATATGAAGACAACAGTAAAGCATGGATCCTTCTTGCACCGTCATGACTCTTCAGACTGGTGAAGGCAAAGTTATGGACATGTAGTTCATTCCATTTGGGCTAATATTCCTCATGAAACATACAGACTGCTTGTATGTATAATCCAATCCTCAAGGAACTCAATGCATAGTAAGGGCAAATGGTGGCCCTAAAAGTCCTAAACCAGTGATAATAACAATTTGGCCACTAATGATAGATAGATAGATAGATAGATAGATAGATAGATAGATAGATAGATAGATAGATAGGTAGATAGATAGATAGATAGATAGATAGATAGATAGATAGATAGATAGATAGATAGATAGATAGATAGAATATAAAAAGAAACATTTAAAAGCTTAACTAATTTGAGAACGTGACTGCTGCCTATCGCTGTCAGTTTCTGAAATTCTGCAGGACTTGATGTAATAGCCACTAGAGGGCAGTTATACTTATCGATGCTTTTAGAAACAAATTAACATTGGACACAAAACAGAGAACCTCTTAAATCTCAACATTACATCATTTGATAGATGAGAATTCAGTGCTTTGAATTCTTTCGCAATATTGAAAGATCGCCAACATGTGCATGTTACTTTATTTGTTTAAAAGGATTTACTTTGGCTAAAAATGAAATTCAACTCAGAAAACTATATTTCATTTGCTATTATACTATTCTTTTACAAACCAAAATACTAATTTACCTCAGCAATTTCAAAAAATGTATTACTTATTTTAGATACTGTAGATTCATGAAATATCTGATGTTATCTAGTGTTATTCAATGATCTAACATAACACACCACTTGATGAATGTGCATGATCGAATAACATAGCATAAAGCGATGTTATCTTATCTTGAAGGTAACTACAGATGAGGACATATCAAGATTCTGTCATGTGCAGTTTCTTAGATAAGTGTTAGGGAAAGGAATACATGTTAATTCCTGGTTGGATACCTAGAAATACCATTTAATCTTACTTGAGCTTATCATAAAAGACAACTGTATTTCTGTATTTAGAGTTATGGCAACCTTTTTTCCTGAATAAGAAAAACATGGAGTAATGTATTATAGTCCAACCTCATCCAGAAATGTATTTTTAACTAATCCTCCCTTCCCACCAACCAACCAACAAGATATGTGGGGGTCCCAAGCAAAGGACCATAGCAGTTCAGGGAAACTTGCCTGCACCAGTGTGGTGACCACTTCTGACCCCAGTTGATAATGCTGCTCTGCTCAGTCAGAGCTTTTAGGGGCCTATTCATCAAGCTGCACAGGTCCACATGTAGTGTCAGACTGGGGCATGAAGGTCCCACCGAGGGAATGCAGCGTTAGTGGCTTATACTTAGAGGCTTCACTAACCATTAGAGAGTGCATGGTCTGGGTCCCTTGAAAATATATGCAGTAAATACTGCTAGTACATGCATGTTAATGTACCAGATTAATACCAACAATGCACTTTAGAAAATACACCAATGTCCTGTGCAGTATAATGTAGCATATGTATACTGTGTAATTCAAGTACACTATCTGTAACCTGATCCCTAGAGGAAGGGTTGGGCCCCCAGGCATAAGAGCCCACTGGAGGTTTCTCCTGTACCCCTGTGGGCCAGTCCAACCCTGTCCACATGTTTATATAACAGACCCATTAAACATTGCTGTAATACAGGAGATGTGTCACAACTGAGGGCTGGGGCTGACAAGAGGAGGCCTCAGTTGTAGGGGCTGAAATGTACTTGAACTTGGAGGGCTGTATCAGACCCTTAGACATGCAGGTGGAATTGCAGTACCAATGCCTGAAGGCGTGACCACGACAAAAGGAGTAAAAGTCAACGGGGTTTTATTAAGCACAGTTCTAAAAATACATTGGCAGTGCTATTCAAGTATGGAATGAGCAAATAGAGACAATACACAGTTCCTTGGAATGTTGCAGAATAGAGGATGCCTCTGGGTGAGGTAATATCAGGTACAGTTCTCATAGACCAGGAGATGGAATGTCCTTAACCAAGACCTGTCTGCAGAATAGTGAAATAAAAATAGGAACTGGCCAGCAGGTGTTTCACTGGAAGCAGGTAGTATTGTTGAATGAGAGTGGACTGCCGAGTGGGAGCACCGATGATTCTTGGAAGCTGGACACCGCTGGAAGCTGAATGCTGGAAGCCGGTGTTAGTAATAGCCTGGAGTAGAATGCAATGGCAAACTGGGCACCGCTGGAAGATGAATGCTGGAAGCTGGTGTTAGCAATAGCCAGTAGTAGAATGCAATGGCAAACTGGGCACCGCTGGAAGCTGAATGCTGGAAGCTGGCGTTAGCAATAGCCAAGAGTCAGGCAGCACCGCAAGGTGGTAGGCTGGTGCGAGTCTCTAGTGGAGTTTGGAAGCAGGAGCTAGAAAACTTGAAGCAGAAACAACCACAAGGAGGAGAGACTGGTACACAGGGTTTGACAACCAAAGCACTGGAAATTTCCTGGTTCAGGCACAGGATACTTATACCTGCAGCAAGGCAGGCATTGGCTGAGCAATCATACAGATTCAGTAGAGCAGCGGATAGGAGGAAACTGAAGCATGTGACTGAAACCAATATGGCTGCGCCCATGCTAGTACTTGGAGGGAAAGTTAGTTTGGGAAACCTCATGGAGATTCAGCAGTAATGGCGGCGGAGGCCGCGGAGGGCAGGAGGCGCCACACTGGCAACTTGCATACTAGCACCACATGGATGACAGCGGAGGCCGCGGCAGGTTTAAAATGATACACTGAGAAATCTGTATACTGAAAACATAGGAACGGCAGCGGAGTCCGCTGAGGGCCGGAGACGCCACTCTGACATTTGACATGAGGCCGCTGTGACAGTGCTGCAGGATGACAGGAGAGAAACACAGAGTGTGGACATCAGCAACACAGGTGAGATCCGACCCTGGACCGCTGAGCCAGCCTCAGGAGACATCTGAGTGGCAAGTAATGGTGTCCAGTTACCCGGATCGTGACAAGATGTCACTGATATCTCCTGCATAGAGCACAGTCCCGATGTGTATCTCCTTACACTGGTATGGGAACCACCTACAGTAGATCCATCACACTCTAGAATCTAAGCGTTTTCAGAGTTTAATTGTTGAAACTGATACCATCTTTAGATGGTGTAAATTCCTGGAGCCCTGCTCCTTCCTTTGGGAAGAAGAGCTCGATTCCGAAGAGGAACCTGTTGAGATCCCTGTGCCCGCACTGCCCTTCTCAGTGCCTTGTGCATGAACTCAGTTCTAGTATACAGAATAACACTTCAGGGTCACACTTCCTCTACTACTAATTAGCAGAAAAAGTAGTGTCATGGGGCTCATTGGGATAGCTGCCTTTTCAGTAGTTTGGTATCCACCATCGCAACTTGCAGCAAGTCAGATACTTATTTGACAGGGGCCAATTGAGGCTGTATGATAAATATGCCCCTTAGAAGCTAAGGAGTATAAATATTTCAGCATGGTCTGACAAAGGCTGAATGTAGGAGATATCAGAGATATTTCCTGCATAAGGCTGATGCTGCAGACTGAAGTTTACATTATTCTCAATGGGGATGGCGGTCTGGTCTAAATGAACAATTTCTGAAAAGCTTAGTTTTTTTGGGTTGGTTTGTGAAATACTAGCAGTGGGCATCCCGATGGCCAGAATCCTGGCACATCCCGGAAAGTATTTTTACCCTACCCTTAATCCCAACCCTAACCCACATCTCCCACAGCCTAAACCTAACCACTTCCACCCCTGAAGCCTAATCCTGACCCTTTCCCTAGTGCCTAACCCCAACCCCTGTACTTACCTCCAGGATGTGTCAGGATTCTGTCTGTTGGGATCCCGCTGTAAGTCTTTTGACTGTCAGGATCCCAACTGCCGCTATTTTGACCGCATCCCCTTTTCTAAGCATGTCTCTGTTAGCTGTCATCATCAGATAGTATTAGCTGCTCTGTCCCTATGGAGAAAGCACTTCTAGTGAGGAATGTTCTAATCCCTCCCCAGCAGCCTCTACTCTCCTTCCCTCCCAGCGATGCCATTTTTTCGCCATGTGCTGTGTCCTAGCTGGCAGTAAAGTGATAGTGATACTGTAGCTATCACTTTACTACCAATCTCCTCGCCAGCTCAAGTTCACATGGGAACCACTGTCCCAGCAAGGGTATTTTGTAAATATATTTGGTAAATATACCACTTGTACATTTCTCAATTCTCAAACCTCTGGGTGGAAGTCATTACAAGTTGGGCAGTTTTGCATAGAAATTAATGGGTAGATTTACTAAAGCTTCTGGAACAGACAAGTGGTGTTGACCACAACAACCAATCACATTCTAGCTATAATTTCTCTAGACTGAATCTGTATTACAAGCTTTAGTAAATCTACCCCATACATTTTGAGAGTATGTCCATCTAGCCTGCTCTTCTCAGTACATCAAAACATGAAATTAGACTGGGACCTCCACAGTGAAGGTGTACAATAATAAGAATTTACTCACCGGTAATTCTATTTCTCGTAGTCCGTAGTGGATGCTGGGAACTCCGAAAGGACCATGGGGAATAGCGGGCTCCGAAGGAGGCTGGGCACTCTAGAAAGATTTATGACTACCTGGTGTGCACTGGCTCCTCCCACTATGACCCTCCTCCAAGCCTCAGTTAGGACACTGTGCCCGGACGAGCGTACACAATAAGGAAGGATTTTGAATCCCGGGTAAGACTCATACCAGCCACACCAATCACACCGTATAACTCGTGATATTATACCCAGTTAACAGTATGAAACAATTGAGCCTCTCAACAGATGGCTCAACAATAACCCGATTTAGTTAACAATAACTATGTACAAGTATTGCAGATAAACCGCACTTGGGATGGGCGCCCAGCATCCACTACGGACTACGAGAAATAGAATTACCGGTGAGTAAATTCTTATTTTCTCTGACGTCCTAGTGGATGCTGGGAACTCCGAAAGGACCATGGGGATTATACCAAAGCTCCCAAACGGGCGGGAGAGTGCGGATGACTCTGCAGCACCGAATGAGAGAACTCCAGGTCCTCCTTAGCCAGGGTATCAAATTTGTAGAATTTTGCAAACGTGTTTGCCCCTGACCAAGTAGCAGCTCGGCAAAGTTGTAAAGCCGAGACCCCTCGGGCAGCCGCCCAAGATGAGCCCCCTTCCTTGTGGAATGGGCATTGACAGATTTTGGCTGTGGCAGGCCTGCCACAGAATGTGCAAGCTGAATTGTACTACAAATCCAACGAGCAATAGTCTGCTTAGAAGCAGGAGCACCCAGCTTGTTGGGTGCATATAAACTAAACAGCGAGTCAGATTTTCTGACTCCAGCTGTCCTGGAAACATATATTTTCAGGGCCCTGACAACGTCTAGCCACTTGGAGTCTTCCAAGTCCTTAGTAGCCGTAGGCACCACAATAGGCTGGTTCAGGTGAAACGCTGACACCACCTTAGGGAGAAACTGGGGACGAGTCCTCAATTCTGCCCTATCCGTATGGAAAATTAGATAAGGGCTTTTACATGATAAAGCCGCCAATTCCGATACTCGCCTGGCCGAAGCCAAGGCCAATAACATGACCACTTTCCACATGAGATATTTCAGATTCACGGTCTTTAGTGGCTCAAACCAATGTGATTTTAAGAAACTCAACACCACGTTGAGATCCCAAGGTGCCACAGGAGGCACAAATGGGGGCTGAATATGCAGCACTCCTTTTACAAATGTCTGAACTTCAGGTACTGAAGCTAGTTCTTTTTGAAAGAAAATCGACAGAGCCGAGATCTGTACCTTAATGGAACCTAATTTTAGGCCCATATTCACTCCTGCTTGCAGGAAATGCAGAAATCGACCTAGTTGAAATTCCTCTGTTGGGGCCCTTTCGGCCTCACACCATGCAACATATTTCCGCCATATGCGGTGATAATGATTTGCTGTAACCTCTTTCCTGGCTTTAATAAGCGTAGGAATGACTTCTTCCGGAATGTCCTTTTCCTTTAGGATCCAGCGTTCAACCGCCATGCCGTCAAACGCAGCCGCGGTAAGACTTGGAAAAGACAGGGCCCTTGCTGTAGCAGGTCTTGTCTGAGCGGCAGAGGCCACGGGTCCTCTGAGATCATCTCTTGAAGTTCCGGGTACCACGCTCGTCTTGGCCAATCCGGAACCACGAGAATTGTGTTTAGTCCTCGCCTTCTTATTATTCTCAATACCTTTGGTATGAGAGGCAGAGGAGGAAACACATAAACTGACTGATACACCTCCGGTGTCACTAGAGCGTCCCCAACTATTGCCTGAGGGTCTCTTGACCTGGCGCAATACCTCTCTAGTTTTTTGTTTAGGCGGGACGCCATCATGTCCACCTGTGGACAATCCCACTGATTTACAATCATTTGGAAGACTTCTGGATGAAGTCCCCACTCTCCCGGGTGGAGGTCGTGCCTGCTGAGAAAGTCTGCTTCCCAGTTGTCCACTCCCGGAATGAACACTGCTGACAGTGCTAGTAGATGATTTTCCGCCCATCGGAGAATTCTTGTGGCTTCTGCCATTGTCATCTTGCTTCTTGTGCCGCCCTGTCGATTCACATGGGCGACTGCCGTGATGTTGTCTGACTGGATCAGCACCGGCTGGTGTAGGAGCAGGGATTTTGCTTGACTTAAGGCATTGTACATGGCCCTTAGTTCCAGAATATTTATGTGAAGGGAAGTCTCCTGACTTGACCATAGTCCTTGGAAGTTTCTTCCCCTTGTGACTGTCCCCCAGCCTCGAAGGCTGGTATCTGTGGTCACCAGGACCCAGTCCTGTATGCCGAACAGAATCCAGCCGTGCTGGCGCAGCACTTCCTGAGATAGTGCTACTCCCACCAACAACTGTTCCTTGGACCGTGCCTTTATTAGGAGATCGTCCAAGTACGGGATAGTTAAAAACTCCCTTTTTTCGAAGGAGTATCATTATTTCGGCCATTACCTTGGTAAACACCCTCGGTGCCATGTACAGTCCAAACGGCCGTGTCTGGACTTGGTAATGGCAAACCTGTACCACAAATCTGAGGTACTCCTGGCGAGGATGGTAAATGTGGACAAGCAGGTAAGCATCCTTGATGTCCCGGGATACCATGTAATCCCCCTCGTCCAGGCTTGCAATAACCGCCCTGAGCGATTCCATCTTGAACTTGAATTTTTTTATGTATGTGTTCAAGGATTTTAAATATAAAATGGGTCACACCGAACCATGCGGTTTCGGTATCCCAAACCGTGTGGAATAGTAACCCCGTCCTTGTTGAAGTAGGGGCACCTTGAGTATTACCTGCTGGGAATACCGCTTATTAATTGCCTCTAGCACAGCCTCCCTGCCTGAGGGAGTTGTCGGCAAGGCATATTTGAGGAAACGGCGGGGGGGAGACATCTCGAATTCCAGCTTGTACCCCTAAAATACTATTTGAAAGAAACAGGGATCCACCTGTGAGCGAGCCCACTAATTGCTGAAATTTTTGAGACGGCCCCCCACCGTACCTGGCTACACCTGTGGAGCCCCCGCGTCATGCTGTGGACTCACAGGAAGCGGGGGAAGAATTTTGATTCTGGGAACAGGCTGACTGGTGCAGCTTTTTCCCTCTTCCCTTGTCTCTGTACAGAAAGGAAGCGCCATTTGACCCGCTTGTTTTTCTGAAGCCGAAAGGACTGTACCTGATAATACAGTGCTTTCTTAGTCTGTGAGGAAACCTGAGGTAAAAATATTTCTTCCCAGCAGTTGCTGTGGATACGAGGTCCCAGAGACCATCCCCAAATCATTCCTCACCCTTATAAGGCAGAATCTCTATGCGCCTTTTAAGTCAGCATCACCTGTCCAGTGACAGGTCTCTAATACCCTCCTTACAGAATGGACATTACATTCATTTTGGATGCCAGCCGGCAAAATATCCCTCTGTGCATCCCTCATATATAAGACGACGTCTTTAATATGTTCTCATATTAGCAAACTAGTATGCTTGACAGGGACACCGACCACGCTGCAGCAGCACGATCTGCAGGTCTCAGTCTAGTACCTGAGTGTGTAAATACAGACTTCAGGATAGCCTCCTGCTTTTTATCAACAGGTACCTTCAAAGTGGCCGTTCCTAAAACGGCAGTGCCACCTTTTTTGACAACCGTGTGAGCGCCTTATCCACCCTAGGGGATATCTCCCAGCGTAACTTATCCTCCTGGCGGGAAAGGGTACGCCATCAGTAACTTTTCAAAAATTACCAGTTTCTTAACGGGGGAACCCACGCTTTTCACACACTTCATTTATTCATCTGATGGGGGAACAAAACACTGCCTGTTTTTTCTCCCCAACCTAAAACCCATTTTTAGAGGTGTTTGGGTTAATGTCAGAAATGTATAACACATTTATTATTTGCCGGGATCAAGTCACGGATGTTCCTAGTGGATTGTGTATATGTCTCAACCTTGTCGACACTGGAGTCAGACTCCGTGTCGACATCTGTGTCTGCCATCTGAGAGAGCGGGCGTTTTTGAGCCCCTGATGGCCTTTGAGACGCCTGGGCAGGCGCGGGCTGAGAAGCCGGCTGTCCCACAGTTGTTACGTCATCCACCCTTTTATGTAAGGAGTTGACACTGTCGGTTAATACCTTTCACCTATCCATCCACTCTGGTGTCGGCCCCACAGGGGGCGACATCACATATATCGGCCTCTGCTCCGTCACCATATAAGCCTCCTCATTCAACATGTCGACACAGCCGTACCGACACACCGCAAACACACAGGGAATGCTCTAAACGAGGACAGGACCCACAAAAGCCCTTTGGGGGGGACAGAGTGAGAGTATGCCAGCACACACCAGAGCGCTATATAATGCAGGGACTAACTGAGTTATGTCCCCTATAGCTGCTGTTTCTATATAATGTATACTGCGCCTAAATTTAGTGCCCCCCCTCTCTTTTTTTAACCCTTTTCTGTAGTGTAGACTGCAGGGGAGAGCTAGGGAGCTTCCTTCCAGTGGAGCTGTGAGGGAAATATGGCGCCAGTGTGCTGAGGGAGATAGCTCCGCCCCTTTTCCGCGGCCTATTCTCCCACTTTTTTATGGAATCTGGCAGGGGTATTTACCTCATATATAGCCCCTGGGGCTATATATTGAGGTATTTTTGCCAGCCAAGGTGTTTTTATTGCTGCCTCAGGGCGCCCCCCCCCCAGTGCCCTGCACCCTCAGTGACCGGAGTGTGAAGTGTGTGAGAGGAGCAATGGCGCACAGCTGCAGTGCTGTGCGCTACCTTGGTGAAGACTGATGCCTTCATGCCGCCGATTTTCCGGACCATCTTCTTGCTTCTGGCTCTGTAAGGGGGACGGCGGCGCGGCTCCGGGACCGAACATCAAGGCTGGGCCTGCGGTCGATCCCTCTGGAGCTAATGGTGTCCAGTAGCCTAAGAAGCCCAATCCGGCTGCAAGCAGGCGAGTTCGCTTCTTCTCCCCTTAGTCCCTCGCTGCAGTGAGCCTGTTGCCAGCAGGTCTCACTGAAAATAAAAAACCTAAGTCTATCTTTCTTTCTAAGAGCTCAGGAGAGCCCCTAGTGTGCATCCAACCTCGGCCGCGCACAAAATCTAACTGAGGCTTGGAGGAGGGTCATAGTGGGAGGAGCCAGTGCACACCAGGTAGTCATAAATCTTTCTAGAGTGCCCAGCCTCCTTCGGAGCCCGCTATTCCCCATGGTCCTTTCGGAGTTCCCAGCATCCACTAGGACGTCAGAGAAATTTCTTTTTTAATAAATATATATCTTGAAAAAGCAGCCTATTCATGATTATAAATAAATGTTGTGGATTGTTTTTTTTAAATAAGCTCATTTATTAAGATGCGAACATAAAATAAACTTTGAATTTGGAAAGTTATTACTGTATATTTTTATGTTAAAACCAACAGGTCCCTGATGTGCTGCACTACTGATACCTTATTGGTGAACCTGACCTCTGAGTCAGAGCTTACTCTGTAACATGCTGTAGACAAAAAGAGACCCATTTACATATTGATAACACAGTTTTTATAAATGTTATCAAATCATGTGGACATCAGTTATGTCACAAAGATCTTTCTTTCTGGGCATATTTGCAGTAATTACTAGGAGTGTTGTGTGATATGTTCTGCTGCTCTACTGGACAACCTGAAATAAATCTTCAGACTTAAAAAAAAGAAAAAAAAAAGGAAAATTTGCTAACATGATTTATACTCATACTAAGCAAATGAAAGATAACTGGTTGTTATAGTTACAGTTCATTTTTGCAATTTTGAGCCTAGTTAATGAGCAACTGTCATTGCCCCTAATGCCCAGAGTATCTAGTAAATTGGAGAAAGCGTGTTTTTTCTTTACTGAACTAGACATTTTACATTTTGGGCACACACTGTAGGCTGTTACTTGTTGTTGAGGGTAAATGCCAGGACTTAACCTGGGGCCAACTAAACTAACAGCTAATATATTTATAACCTACGTATTATTGCCAATTGCCATGAAAATCTTGAACAGTACGGAGTTAGCAGATGCTTGGTTCATTAGTAACAATGAAAGCAGATTTATTTAGAATCAAGGCATGTTGCTTTATCTCAGACTACTTCAGCTATAAGATAGCAAGCTGCTCATTATGACACAGCTCTGTCTGTAATTCTGTACATGAAGCCGAATGCCTAAACTAAATACACATTCAGTTCTTCTTCTTCTTCTTCTTCTTCTTCTTCTTCTTCTTCTTCTTCTTCTTATTATTATTATTATTATTATTATTATAATAGTAAGAGTCTTTTAAATGTTTCTTTTTTATCAATGTAACAAGATTTTCTATACATTGTAGTCTTTTCTATGACGGGGTCTTTGTTGGTTGTGGAACTGTTTTGTGAGAGTGACAGGACGGGAGACTAAGCAGCAGCAGCAGCAGCAGCAGGTAAATGAGGGGAGGTGAGAGCACAGCTGATGGCTGGAGCAGTCACTGCTGGGGGGGGGGGGAGTGACTGGGAGAGAGGGATAATCCCATCTCCTCTCTGGCTCGCCCTCCCACTGCTTTCCACTGTAAACCATCTCTCCTGGAGAGTTTTGCACTGAGGCTCATGAGAATGAGTTAGGGGAATGTGACTCAGGATAAAGAGACTGGGGAAAGTACATGTGTGCACTCATGGTAGTACATAGTGTGGCACTTGCGCGGAGAGCATGCTGCTGTGGGAGGTCACGGTGCAATAGTCTGCCGATGCTGGCTGACGGAACATCTGTGAGAGGCTCCTGCAGGCAGTCAGCAGCCCCCAGAGTGAGAGTCTGACATCCCATAGAGAGAGGAGGAGGATATAGCATACACAAGGCGACAGTCTACAGATAACATGTCCGCGCAGAACTTGTTGAACAGTGTGTTCTCCTTCGCATCCCCAGCAGCAGCAAAGCCCCTGTCCAAGCACCGGCTCCGCCAGACTCGCAGCCTGGACCCTGCTATCATCCGCAACTCCAGCAGCGAGGGGGGCGAGCATGAGCCCGCTGCACAGCATGAGGATGAGGTATTTGCCAGTACTCCTAGGCAGGGAGGCAAGTGCAGGGAGGCAGAGTGTTACCCTGCCAGCACCATGCTTGTATCTTCTACTGACCACCTGCTCACAGCGAAAGCCATGCGCCCCAAGCACAGACCGGTGCCCCTAGGCTCATTCTCCACTCCCACCACCCCGCTGGAAAAATCACCTTCCACAAGCTTCCACTTTGACTATGATATTAGGGGAATCAAAAGGAACACTGCCTGGGACCTGCCCTTCCTGGCTCGCAGCCCCCTGGCTCTCACCCCCAGTGGCAGCACCAACAGCATCTTCTCACCTAGAAAGTGGCTGCAGCAGAGGAAGTTGCAGAGCCAGACAAGTCACTCATACATTGTATGGAAACATGAGGTAAGACGGATGTTATTGCATTATTATATCGCTATGACACCTACAGGGAACCCTAATGCAAGGTACCTTATGTATAATGGAACAGACAGCTGCCAGCATGTTGTGTCTGTATTGTCCTGGTTATCTTGTGCCAATGCTTGAAGTCTCTGCACATTTCAGAATAACACCTATGGACTGATAGTTAATGCTTATTATTTTAGTTCCATGAGAATGATGGAACCTTTTCTTTTTCCTCTGGTTGTGGATTGACAATGTCCTGATTGGCTATACTGTGTACCCCAGGTAATATCAGGTTTGTCTGGGAATAAAATGAAGGTGCAATAGTGCAAACCTATGCAGAAAATCAGACTACAAGGCTGAGTGCCAGGCAGGAAGCTCAGCAAGGTTCATCCCAGTTGATAACATATGTGTTACATGTATCTGTCTACTGGAGTTAAATGTGTTTCTTATCATTCATCCAAAGACATGTCCAGCTTTTCAGCAGTTTCAAAGCTTGTGTATACTCTTGTGAGTGTTGTTATAAAGTTAGTTTTGGAAACATTTTAGTCCTTTCTTGACTCTTTGCATCAGAATTGTATTACTATCATGGTATGTAACAGGTTATGATTGTTTTACATCATTTAAGTGTAGCTCCTATTCTCCTTTGTGTTGTTACACCTACTGTACACCTTCTTGGCCAAACCCTGGTGGCCAGTACATTTGCTCTTCAAACAACTCCAGCATTGTAAATGACCTTCGCTGCTATTTTATTGTACCATATAATCACATATAATCACTTCATTTTGGTATGAGCTAAACTAATGTACATCATTCAGTGAATGTTATGAACATTTCCTAACAAATACTTCAGTTTTATTTGCCCATAAGACACTAGGATTGTGTATTAGTGCTCCACTATGTTTCATTTTTATACTGTTGTAACTGATTTACTCCTTTATGGCTGCAGGTGCGAGGCTGAGAGCAGGGTGTATTGAGAGCTCAGAATGCTTTCTTGTCATTTTGAATTCATTTACTTAAACTTTTCGCACGCCTTCCTAAGTCTATGGCAGCATGAAAAATTGTAAATTTGACTGTATATGTACAAATGACTGTCATTTTTATTTTTTATTTTTTTGCAGTAAACAACCTTATACTAAGATTGTGTGAATATACAGTTAGGGGCTTGTTTATCAAGCTTATTGTTACTTGCCCGTAAATCGGGTTGGGCACAGGATCCCGACAGTCTGGATACTGACAGCGGCATCCCGATGTCCTTAACCTCCCCTAACCCTTAATACCTGCAGCCTAACCTTAACCCTCCACTCCCACAACCTAACCCTAACCCTCACCCTCCACTCCCACAGCCTAACCCTAACTCCCCGCTCATGCAGCCTAAGCCTGAACCTCCACTTCCGCAGCCTAACCCTAACTCCCCATTCATGCAGCCTAACCCTGACCCTCCACTTCCGCAGCCTAACCCTAACTCCCCACTCATGCAGCCTAACCCTTAATACCCACAGCCTAACCCTGACCCTCCTGCAGCCTAACCATAACTGCCCACTCATGCAGCCTAACCCTGACCCTCCTGCAGCCTAACTCTAACCTCCCTCCCTAGTGCCTAACCTTAACGCTCCCCGGCATACTTACGTTTGGAATACTGACTGTCGGGATTCCAGCAGCAGGATTCCGAGCGATGTTGGGATTCTGGTGCTGGTGTTCTGACTTCCGGTAACTTCACGTCGGGATGCCAACTACATCCCCTTACATCATGTGTTAACATGATTTAAGTGTCCCTGCAATTTGCCAAATGATGAATGCAGGAGATAGCAAAGATATGTTACTTAGGGGGGTATTTATCAATGGACAGAGAGAGATATAAAGTGGAAGGAGATAAAGCACTAACCAATCAGCATCTAACTCATTTTGCAGAATGTGACATTTAGGAGCTGATTAGTTAGTACTACAAATATCTCCACTTTAGCTCTCTCCATGCTTTAATAAATACCCCCCTCACAATTTTTGAATCAGAAATGGATGTTATGATTCCTTCCTAGCAACCTATACTTGCACATGTGCAGACCATTGGCCACTCATGCATGATAGGCAAGCTAGGTCTAAACTTAGCAGTAAAAACATACTGCAGGTTCAGGCAGAGCCCAGAGCTTAGAGGGGCCTACCTTCCCTGTCACAGTCACTTGTGTAATATACATTTTTCACTATTGGATGATACATAGGGGTCCATACAAACTTTTGCCTTGGGGCCTACAATATATCCAGTTGTGCCCCTGATCCTGCTTGTTGTACTGTGGTATAAAATTAACTGTAGGGCATTATAGTGTTCCAAAATACGAACTGGAGCACTGTTATGTGGCACAGTATAAAGTTGAGGCATTATAGTGTGGCATAATATGAACTGGGGACACTGTTTTGTGGCACAATATGAAATGAAGGCACTACAGTGTGGCATAATATGAAATGCGGCACTATAATGTGGCATAATAGAAAGTGAAGGCACTATAGTGTGGCATAATATGAACAGGTGGCACTGTAATGTGTCATGATATGAAGTGAAGGCACTAGAGTGTGGCATAATATGAACTGGGGGCACTGTAATGTGGCATAATATGAAGTGAAGGCACTATAGTGTGGCATAATATGAACTGGGGGCACTGTAATGTGGCATAATATGAAGTGAAGGCACTATAGTGTGGCATATTATGAACTGGGGGCACTGTAATGTGGCATAATATGAAGTGAAGGCATTATAGTGTGGCATAATATAAACTGGGGGCACTGTAATGTGGCATAATATGAAGTGAAGGCACTATAGTGTGGCATAATATGAACTGGGGGCACTGTAATGTGGCATAATATGAAGTGAAGGCATTATAGTGTGGCATAATATGAACTGGGGGCACTGTAATGTGGCATAATATGAAGTGAAGGCACTATAGTGTGGCATAATATGAACTGGGGGCACTGTAATGTGGAATAATATGAAGTGAAGGCATTTTAGTGTGGCATAATATGAACTGGGGGCACTGTAATGTGGCATAATATGAAGTGAAGGCACTATAGTGTGGCATAATATGAACTGGGGGCACTGTAATGTGGCATAATATGAAGTGAAGGCACTATAGTGTGGCATAATATGAACTGGGGGCACTGTAATGTGGCATAATATGAAGTGAAGGCACTATAGTGTGGCATAATATGAACTGGGGGCACTGTAATGTGGCATAATATGAAGTGAAGGCACTATAGTGTGGAATAATATGAACTGGGGGCACTGTAATGTGGCATAATATGAAATGAAGGCACTATAGTGTGGCATAATATGAACTGGGGGCACTGTAATGTGGCATAATATGAAGTGAAGGCACTATAGTGTGGCATAATATGAAATGGGGGCACTGTAATGTGGCATAATATGAAGTAAAGGCATTATAGTGTGGCATAATATGAACTGGGGGCACTGTAATGTGGCATAATATGAAGTGAAGGCACTATAGTGTGGCATAATATGAACTGGGGGCACTGTAATGTGGCATAATATGAAGTGAAGGCACTATAGTGTGGCATAATATGAACTGGGGGCACTGTAATGTATCATAATATGAAGTGAAGGCACTATAGTGTGGCATAATATGAACTGGGGGCACTGTAATGTGGCATAATATGAAGTGAAGGCACTATAGTGTGGCATAATATGAACTGGGGGCACTGTAATGTGGCATAATATGAAGTGAAGGCACTATAGTGTGGCATAATATGAACTGGGGCACTGTAATGTGGCATAATATGAAGTGAAGGCACTATAGTGTGGCATAATATGAACTGGGGGCACTGTAATGTGGCATAATATGAAGTGAAGGCACTATAGTGTGGCATAATATGAACTGGGGGCACTGTAATGTGGCATAATATGAAGTGAAGGCACTATAGTGTGGAATAATATGAACTGGGGGCACTGTAATGTGGCATAATATGAAATGAAGGCACTATAGTGTGGCATAATATGAACTGGGGGCACTGTAATGTGGCATAATATGAAGTGAAGGCACTATAGTGTGGCATAATATGAACTGGGGGCACTGTAATGTGGCATAATATGAAGTAAAGGCATTATAGTGTGGCATAATATGAACTGGGGGCACTGTAATGTGGCATAATATGAAGTGAAGGCACTATAGTGTGGCATAATATGAACTGGGGGCACTGTAATGTGGCATAATATGAAGTGAAGGCACTATAGTGTGGCATAATATGAACTGGGGGCACTGTAATGTATCATAATATGAAGTGAAGGCACTATAGTGTGGCATAATATGAACTGGGGGCACTGTAATGTGGCATAATATGAAGTGAAGGCACTATAGTGTGGCATAATATGAACTGGGGGCACTGTAATGTGGCATTATATGAAGTGAAGGCACTATAGTGTGGCATAATATGAACTGGGGCACTGTAATGTGGCATAATATGAAGTAAAGGCATTATAGTGTGGCATAATATGAACTGGGGGCACTGTAATGTGGCATAATATGAAGTGAAGGCACTATAGTGTGGAATAATATGAACTGAGGGCACTGTAATGTGGCATAATATGAAGTGAAGGCATTATAGTGTGGCATAATATGAACTGGGGGCACTGTAATGTGGCATAATATGAAGTAAAGGCATTATAGTGTGGAATAATATGAACTGGGGGCACTGTAATGTGGAATGATATGAAGTGAAGGCACTATAGTGTGGCATAATATGAACTGGGGGCACTGTAATGTGGCATAAGATGAAGTGAAGGCACTATAGTGTGGAATAATATGAACTGGGGGCACTGTAATGTGGCATAATATGAAGTGAAGGCACTATAGTGTGGCATAATATGAACTGGGGGCACTGTAATGTGGCATAAGATGAAGTGAAGGCACTATAGTGTGGGAATCTGTATGATTGACCGATGGACGGAATGCTGGCTGTCAGAATCCCGACAGCCGCATCCCATCTGTCAGAATCCCGGCAGTGAGGCAGCAAGTCTCCTCACGGGCTCGCTGTTCTTGCTGCACTCACCGTGCTTTGGGCTCGATGGCTCGTTTCACTCGCCACAGGTTATATTCCCACTCTGCTGGTGGGAATAGCGAGCTGAGGTCGGGATTCCAACCGCTGGCTTTTTAATGCCTGTCGGGATTCCAGTATCAGGATTCTGAATGACGGGATCCTGACAGGCGGTATATTAACCACATCTCATGATGTGGCATTATATGAACTGGGGGTACTGCAATGCAACATAATATGAATTGGGAACACTATGCCATAATGTGAGTTGGGAGTACTGTGTTACATTATGTATGTTGGCAGTCCTACAATGTGACATTATGAGAACTAGGGCACTACTATGGTTCATAAACTAAAATAGGGCACTGTTATGGTGCATACAATGAACAAAAGCTGCTGAGAGGTTTCCTTCTAGAAGCATTGGGACAGGGGCCCCTTCAAAACATTGTTATGGGGCCCACAAAGTTCTGACTACACCTCTGCTATAAGGTATCACTTTACTATTTACTCTTCACATGGAATTGCTTTTACCGCAGCCTCTGTCCTAGCACAAAAATGTTGATAAATATTCAGAAAATCCATTGCTAGTACCATGATATGTAACAATAAAGAATGACACTTTTCAGAGCCCACACTGCCACCATGAGTAGGTTAGGGGTGTGTGTGTGTGTTCCAGCCTTCAACCCAAAAAAGAACTTGACTAGTTACTTCATCTGGCATCAAAGCACCAAAGAAAAGAAACATTAAAGCAATACAACCAGGGCAGATTAAGACCAGAGAGGAACATTTGCTGGCTCCATCTCTTTGGCTGCGGTCTCAGTGCTGTAGACTTTGTGCCAGAGTCTACTGCGTATGCGCTGGTCTCTGTGAAGATGGCGCCCCCATGCCTTATTCCTAGGAACACCTCTACTGCGCATATACAGGTCAATGGGAAAATGGCCACCACACCATTTTACCAGTGATTCTGTCTTTAATGACAGCTGCCATGGGACTCTGGAGGGGTAAGTATAATTATGTGGGGGCATAGTGTGGACTCAGGGGACCATGTGCACAGTACACCCTGCACTTATTCTAGATGCACTAATGAATATAACACTTGTGTATTAGTTAAAAAATAATGCACTAATGAAACATGTTTCTGTAAAATAAAGATGACATTTCTGTCTTCTTTGCAATAAAAAATGGATTTAAGCTACAAACAAGAAGCAGGTAATTATTCCTGAGAAATCCAATTAATCTTTTATGCTCTACTTTCATGCAGTTCCTCAAAATCATTTAGTAAATGTCTGTACAATGGGGGTACTTCAGACCTGATTGCTAGGCTGCGTTTTCGCACAGCGGGTGATCAGGCACAAACTGCGCATGCGTATGCACCACAATGCTCAGGCACGTTGCACGGGTACAAAGCGGATCGCCGCTCAGCGATGGGTTTGTGCAATGGATCCGTTCGCATGGGTGATCGCAACGAGATTGGCAGGAAGAAGGCGTTTGTGGGTGTCAACTGACCGTTTTCAGGGAATGTCTGGAAAAACGCAGGCATGTCTATGCGTTAGCAGGGAGGATTCCTGATGTCAATTCCGGTCCTGGACAGGCTGATGTGATCGCTGTGGCTGAGTAAGTCCTGGGCTGTGCAGAGACTGCACAAAATCTGTTTGCACAGCTCTGCTACACATGTGTTCACACACTTGCACAGCTAAAATACACTCCCCCTGTAGGCGGCGACTATCTGATTCAAGGTTGAACAACATTTTCCTCTAATGGGCAAAACCATGTTACACTGCAGATGGGGCAGATATAACATGTGCAGAGACAGTTAAGGGGGGTACTCACGGAGCGATATTCTAAGCAATCTGACTAGATTGCTTAGAATATCAGCATGATCGCTCCGTGTGTAGCCCCCTCAGCGATAGCGATGCGCGGCCCCGCACATCGCTATCGCTGCTGCTAGATTGGCCTACATGCAGGCCAATCTAGCGGGTCGCTCACTTCACCCGCTGGGTGAAGTGAGCGGCCCCCCCGTCTCCCCCCGCACGCTCAGCACAGATCACGCTGTGCTGAGCGGCAGGAGAGATGTGTGCTGAGCGGTTCGCTCAGCGCACATCTCTCCTTAATCGGCCCGTGGGTACTGGGCTTTAGATTTGGTTGGGTTATTTTGTTTCTGTGCAGGGTAAATACTGGCTGCTTTATTTTTACACTGCAATTTAGATTTCAGTTTGAACACAACACACCCAAATCTAACTCTCTCTGCACATGTTATATCTGCCCCCCCCCTCCCCTTCAGTGCACATGGTTTTGCCCATTAGAGGAAGATTTTGCTTTTGCAATTAACCTTGAATCAGGCCCAGTGTGTCTTGACCTACTTTATTTACACTATAGATAGATATTACACTCTGATGTTCTCACTTGTAGCTATAACTATAAACTCTTGGGAAGTAAGGGAACTTCTTCCTCTGTATTTACAGTATAACAGTTTGGAATGCCAATGTATACTAAATACACATATCTAGTATTTTGTCAATGTTGCAGTGGAAAAATTATGACAGCTTTATGTGCATCTGTTGCACCTGCTAGCCAAACAATGGTATGTGTCATTGAAATGAAATAAGTTTTGCATACGTAAAAATTGTTTATCTTGCATTCTAAAGTGGTCAGTCCTGGTAGGTGCAAGGGGGCAAGCAGGGCCGGCTCTAGGCACGTTCGACTAGAGCGGCCGCGCGGGGCGCCACCCTTAATGGGCGCCGCGCGCTGGCGCCGCCATAGTCTTACCTGGAGCCGGCCCTGTACACTGCTGGCAGCTCTCCCCACCGTCCCCGGCCTTTCAAAACTGTGCGCTGCGCGGCGCCGGCGTCTGACGTCAGACGCCGCGCAGCGCGCACCAAGCAGCCGGGAACAGTCGGTGGCCCTCAGGCTCAACAGCAGCACGTCCCCTCCCAGCGTCGCCGCAGGTATGTTGGGATCGTCGGGGCCGGGCACTGGCACTGTGTGTGGGGGCACTGGCACTATGTGGGGGCATTGGCACTGTGTGGGGGCATATCTGCACTGTGGGGGCACTGGCACTGTGTGGGGGCATATCTGCACTGTGGGGGCATATCTGTCGCTGTGGGGTCATATCTGCACTGTGGGGGCATTTATGAATCTTGCACTGTGGGGGCATTGGCACTATGTGGGGGCATTGGCACTGTGTGGGGGCATATCTGCACTGTGGGGGCACTGGCACTGTGTGGGGGCATATCTGCACTGTGGGGGCACTGGCACTGTGTGGGGGCATATCTGCACTGTGGGGGCACTGGCACAGTGTGGGGGCATATCTGTCGCTGTGGGGTCATATCTGCACTGTGGGGGCATTTATGAATCTTGCACTGTGGGGGCATTTATGTATCTGGCACTGTGGGGGCATTTATCTGGCACTGTGGGGGGCATTCATTTATCTGGCAGTGCGGGGGGGGCATTTATCTGTGCACTGTGAGGGGGCATTAATGTATCTGGCACTGTGGGGGCATTTCTGGCACTGTGGGGGCATATCTGCGCTGTGGGGGCATGTATGTATCTGCACTGTGGGGGCATGTATGTATCTGGCACTGTGGGGGCATGTATGTATCTGGCACTGTGGGGGCATGTATGTATCTGGCACTGTGGGGGTATTTATGTATCTGGCACTGTGGGGGTATATCTGCACTGTGGGGGCACTTATTTATCTGGCACTGTGGGGGGCATTTATTTATCTGGCACTGTGGGGGCATATCTGGCACTGGGGCATATCTGGCACTGGGGCATATCTGGCACTGTGGGGGCATATCTGGCACTGTGGGGGCATATCTGGCACTGGGGGCATTAATGTATCTGACACTGTGGGGGGAAATAATGCATCTGGCACTGGGGGCATTTATGCATCTGGCAATGTGTGGGCATTTATGTATCTGGCACTGGGGGCATTTATGTATCTGGCCCTGTGGGGGCATATCTGGCACTGTGGGGGCAATTTTATATATGGCACTGTGGGGACAATTTTATATATGGCACTGTGGGGACATATCTGGCACTGTGTGGGCATTTTTATATCTGGCACTGTGTGGGCACTTATGTATCTGGCACTCTGTGGCCATTTATGTAGCTGGCACTGCTGGGGGGGGCATGTCGCGTGTAGCTGGCACTGCTGGGGGGCATGTCGCGTGTAGCTGGCACTGCTGGGGGGCATGTCGCGTGTAGCTGGCACTGCTGGGGGGCATGTCGCGTGTAGCTGGCACTGCTGGGGGGCATGTCGCGTGTAGCTGGCACTGCTGGGGGGGCATGTCGCGTGTAGCTGGCACTGCTGGGGGGCATGTCGCGTGTAGCTGGCACTGCTGGGGGGCATGTCGCGTGTAGCTGGCACTGCTGGGGGGCATGTCGCGTGTAGCTGGCACTGCTGGGGGGCATGTCGCGTGTAGCTGGCACTGCTGGGGGGCATGTCGCGTGTAGCTGGCACTGCTGGGGGGCATGTCGCGTGTAGCTGGCACTGCTGGGGGGCATGTCGCGTGTAGCTGGCACTGCTGGGGGGCATGTCGCGTGTAGCTGGCACTGCTGGGGGGCATGTCGCGTGTAGCTGGCACTGCTGGGGGGCATGTCGCGTGTAGCTGGCACTGCTGGGGTGCTTGTCGCGTGTAGCTGGCACTGCTGGGGGGCTTGTCGCGTGTAGCTGGCACTGCTGGGGGGCTTGTCGCGTGTAGCTGGCACTGCTGGGGGGCTTGTCGCGTGTAGCTGGCACTGCTGGGGGGCTTGTCGCGTGTAGCTGGCACTGCTGGGGGCCGTGTCATGTAGTGTTCCCGCTAGGCGTCTGTGGCTAGGCAATGTGTCTCAGTGCTGTGCCTGGCGCAAAGTGTATAGGAGGTTCTACCTGGTGCAGTGTGTATTAGCTGCACTACTGTGTGGTGTAATGCAAATTGCCACTATTATGTGGCCACGTACCTTCCCCACGAAGTAACTCCCCTTAATTTTTGCTGCGCGCCTTCGGCGCGCACTGTCCATTCTTTGACATATAGGTATGGGAACAACAAGCAGTATGTACATCATTTTGCCCTCCTAACTTAAAAATGTGCCCTCCCTGTGATCAGCACCATGCCCTAAAAAGTGAACACTATCATGTGTAGCTGGCACTGCTGCGGGGCATGTCATGTGTAGCTGGCACTGCTGCGGGGCATGTCATGTGTAGCTAGCACTGCTGCGGGGCATGTCGTGTATCTGGCACTATACTGGAGACATTGTGTGTAAGGAACACTACTGTGGCTATGTGTAAGGCTGCTAATTGTGTGAAAATATGTTTATAGTTTGATGATATGAAGTTATGAGACCACGCCCACTTTTCCAGAGGCCACACCCACTTTTCCGGAAGCGCGCGCGCCTTCGGCGCGCGCATGGGGGGGGGGGGGGCGCTTTTACATTTTCTCGCTCAGGGTGCTAGTAGGCCTGGAGCCGGCCCTGGGGGCAAGTTGTCGCTGCAATGATGTGAAAACCATGGCAACAGCATTGCATCTTACCCCCACACACTCTGATATTGCCCCCAGATTCGTGTTTTTTTTATACACATCGCTATGGAGCTGCAAAGAAAAAAAAAATCATCCGGAGGCAACGTGAGTGCAGTAAATAGCCATAATTACTTGTGCTGCAAGCTAACTAGCGACTAATAGGATTTGACCCTAAGCATGCAATATTTTATATAAAATAAATAATCTCTGTTATGAATTTCAAAAGAAGTAAATAAGATCACATATAATTTCTATTAATTTGGTAAGCCAGGAATTTCATACATATCCCAATAATTTTCTTGGAAATATTAGGGGCCCATTTCTAAATTGAATATATGCCTGTTTGTGTTGCCATCACACTGCGCATACGTGTAATAATACGCTTGTTATAGATGTTGCTAAGGAATGTCAGTGCTTTACATTGTATGTGTCTTATCCCAGCTACATTCAGTTTCTGCATTCTGAAATTTGAATTCAGGCAGGACTCCAGCTTCTGCTGTCAGGAATTATTCCAGAAAGCTGTAGTACCAAGCATAATTAATTTAATATGTTTTAATCTAGTTATCCTTTACTGTTACCTTAGCTAAACAACATAATAGTGACTCCTACACATTTACATGAATAAATGTGAGTAAATAGGGAAATTCAAGTATTTATGTAGAATAACTGAAACATATTATACCATAAAACAAACTTTCATTGTATGTATCATTGATATGACTCATATTTTGACACATCAAACTAACTAAGGAACAAGTATAGTAAGCCTACCTACCATCAAGGGGAAAAAGTGGAAATACGTAAATTGTGCATTTTTGTGGTTAAAAGTAAAGTAAAGATTGTTTTGTATTTTTTCTACCTTAAGTCCCCCTCCCCAAAATAGAACCGTGAGTTTCGTCCTCAGGACACAAGCATTTCAAAGGTTAGTAACCCCAAACCATTCAGAAACCTCTGATCACTGCATTTTACAGGTTCAATGCCTGGGGGCCATCAATTGGAGATGATGGAGATGATTTTGTGTTGGAGGCAATATCTGCATCTTTTGTCTGCATCATCAAAAGTCCTACAAAGTCCTTTGGTGGTGTACATCCATGCTTCTGTATGTGCAAGGACTGAGACGCCCACAGTCAGCATCCGTAGACGCTGAGGTCAGCAGACCACGCATGTACAGCAGTGCGACAGAGTCCCAAAACTGAAAGTAAAGGGATCTTATCAGTGATAACTTTACTTTTACACATCGCTGTGATGGGCTTCCATCGGAGCCCCTGTCTCTAGATGTGATTTTTGGTAAATGCGGGCACTCTTTAATTCCTTATTTCCTCATAAATTGATGTGTGTAGCAATAGGTAGTTTTATTTGCAACCTGGCCACAAGAGGATAAGTAGAGGTACCTACATTTTTCAGGTCCTATTTGAGCCCAAGCTGCAAGCCAGACTAAACAGTAACTGTAAAACCACCAAGATCAAGGGAACTAAAAGTAAGCAGGATGACAGGAGCTGCCTAAACAAGCTATATGTCAGGAGCCAGTTCTTGAGAGGGTTCACACAGAACAATGACGAAAGATCGCAGTGGTCCTGCATGTGTTTACTCACTAGCAGGCTCCTATAGATGATGAACAATTTGTCCTCCTGTTTTTCAACAAGGGTTTTAACTCCTGTTGTATATGAATGACCGTTAATCACTGACAGACACCAAGAGGACATTGAAGTAGAGGACTGGACACAAAGCTATTGGGGAGTGCTGTGTGGGTGTGGCCAGTGTCATGTGGACATGTATACCCCCTATATTATCAGTGACAATGTCTCTCTAAAAACATAAAAATAGAAAAAATGTTTTCATTTTGTGAGGAAACTCAAAATTCAATTGTAATACTTATTATATATGGCCCACCATATGGCCAGCCGCTGGCTGGTCTGCATATGCTGCCATGATGATAGAGGACTGAAGCTGTAGCTCTAAACTGCATTGTTACTCTGGCCCTGTTATTGCGTCTGACTATATAATTAATATAGAATGAACACAGAAACACATTGGTGAAATCAAAGGGGGCCCAGACAATAAACCAAGTTTACAGTTGTTATAAAAACTTTTACCTTGATTTTAACATCAGTGGTGTATCTATAATGGGTGCAGGGGACCCACACCACACAACCACACACCCTGCACCTGTTTTTTCAATACTTACCTTTCCTGAATCCCGCATAGCTGGCAGGAACACTGCACAAGTCATCGGGAAAATGGCACAGTGGCCATTTTCCTGGCACTGCAGCCACAGCACTCCCAGGGGGCAGCCAGCATCTCCTGAACCCCCGGAGTGATGTAAACAGGGGTCGGGATGCAAAGCCATGCCCCTCCCCTTAAGCCCACTCCCCCCCTCTTCTCCACGAAGCCCTGTACCTTTTTTGCGGTGCTGCATCACTGTGGTAAGTGACGCCTCTGAGAAGGCTTTCTACTAAGGATTGTTATCACCGTAAATCAAGTACTTTATTTGGTTTGCTAGGATCCAAGGGGTTTGCCGCTTTTTGCAATTGGAAGTTACTATATTTTGGCAATCATACTTGATCCTGTGTTTAAGTCATATGTGATGTGCTTCATTCCAGATGACAAAGAGATGCCCTGTGAGCAACTTGTCGGCTTTAGCTTCTCCTACATGTGTGCCTGACAAAATAAATAAATATCTTTCCTAAGAGTCACACGGATAACTCAACAACGTGCACCAATGTGAAAGAATGTTAGTACATTTGTTCAAGCTAAAATTAAGTGGGCAGATATATTGATACCTCATCACTTCTAAAATATGCTTTTTATTAGTTTAGTAGAATGATGGAGGAGGACTAGTTTCATGTTTATGTAGAATATGCCATCTATAAAAGTCACTTTGATTTCTTAGAGGATAAAAAAGACAAACTGGACTCTGAGGGGTAATTTTACTAAGGTGGGAGGTTTTGTTTTTTTAGAACTGATGATGTTGCCCATAGCAACCAATCATATTATTTTATCTTCTAGAAGCAGCTAGATAAATGTTAAGTAGAATCTGATTGGTTGCTATTGGCAACATCACAAGTTCTGAATAACTCATACCGTAGTTAATTTACCCCTGAGTCACTTGTGCAAGCTAACTATGATGTACTTAAACTTATGCTACTCCCCCCTTCACCTCTCCTCTAGTGTGTACTCTAAAAGAGTGTTTAACATATCCGTGAACACTGTGAGAGATCGTCGTTGGAGGCCAATTTCAAAGAATGTAAAAAAACTGGTGTTCATCAAAATTAACTACAAATTATACAAGGAATACCACTGCTGCCAATTACAAACAGAATCTGTAAAGTTGGATTACACTGTGGAATTTTCTTCCTACGATGTTGCTTTGTATTAAGCACTTTCTTAGTCCAGCATGTCAAATATTTCCTAAAAAGAAAAACACATAATTAATCACAGTGTGTGCAAATGACAAAACTGTACGGTGCTCAAACATAGTGATAAAAGTATGTTGCAAGGTGATGTTACACAACACACAAAGTGTAAAACGCTAAGATCTCCTAAAGGTTGCAACATTTGCAAAACATGGCAATGTGCCAAGTGTACCAGAAACTGAAAACATGTCTTAAGGCCATTCAAACCGTTCACTCCATAATCTGGGACAGAATTTTAATATGTCAAAATTGTTTACAGAAATGTTAAAAACTCTTTTGCATATTACTGCTCAAGTGCCTTTGCAGTCTGACCGTACTAACCTTACATGATGAGGGCACTGACAATTAAACAATCTTTGATATCACAGGGTCCAACACATCACAAACATTTTTGCAATCCATTGGGGAGACCTTACCCGTTAACCCTTGTTGGCTGTATATAGTTGTAATCAGGGGTGTAGCCAGAACTTTGTGGGCCCCATACCATCAATTTGAAGGGGCCCCTGTCCCAATGCTTCTAGTGAGACACCTCTCCACAAAAAGTTGTTAATTTTATGCCACATAATAGTACCTTAGTTCATTTTCTGAAGTATAGTAGTGCCCTAGTTAATGTTATGTCACACTGTAGGGCTGCCAGTACAGATTATGCAACACAGTACCCCTAGTTCATATTATGTTACATTACAGTGCCCCCAGTATATTATACCACATTATAGTGCCTCCACTTCATATTGTGCCACACTACAATGCCCCAGTTCGTATTATGTAACATTATAATGCCCCCCATCCATTTCTATTTATAGCACATTACAATGAACAGATAAAAGGGCCTAATTAGATATAGTGTAGGCCCCAAGGCAAAAGTTTGTAATGACACCTATGTACCACCCAATGGTGAGAAATGTATATAACACATGTATCTGTGACAGGGAAGATGGGCCCCTCTCAACTCTGGGACCCATAGTAGCTGTACTCCCTGCACCTATGGTAGCTACACCCTTGGTTGTAATTCAAATTTGTGTCTGTTAATTCCCAAGAAATACAATTAGAACACGATGGTTGTTGAGATCATTAATAGTAACAACTCAGTATGTTGCAACAGATAGTGTTCATATACTGTAGATAAAAAAATTGCAATATCTTAAGAAGTATACTATGCAAGAGATAGTGAGTAGTTACCTGTTGTGCAAAGTTGTATCATTCGGGTAACAAAATAACATAATAGCGAATATTAATCATACAAAAATACCAATCTCAAAGGATAAGTAATAGTTTTTTTATTTAGCAAGATAATATCTCTCAAGTGACATGTTAACATCAGCCAAATTGTTATTCTGATTCTTTTAAAATTGATTGGCTAGATAGAAAAGGTGAATCACATTCCAAATATTGAATTATTTCTGCTGCCCCCTGTGTCTTTGTGCAGTGAAGAGGAGGTGACAGCACAGAAGAAAATCTGCCCAGATAGACGGAAGATAATGTAGATGAAGCTATTGTTGTGAGAGCCCAGGTGAATGTCCTGTTGGGAGATCCCAGCACAGGGCTATTCACTGATGGGATCACAATATGAATTCATAGGAGAGAAACATATAAAAAAAAATACATATAAAAAGTAGAGGTGGTCCTATAGGCTTTACCTTCAACATGCTTGTCTTAAATTTTCTTATGTCCTCCTACAACTCTCTCCTTTACTTTCTCTGATCGATTCAGTGTGGTGCACACAATGATACCAAACAACAATATTACTGATGTACATTTAATAGGCTCTGTGATTGATCAGAAGATTGAAGGCATGTGTGATTCAAGAGAGCAATTAGATTGAAATATCACTATAATCAAATTGTTTATTATCTTTTCTAGAGGGTCCAGACCAGAGGTTCTCAAACTCGGTCCTCGGGGGCTCATATAGTGCATGTTTTGCAGGTCTCCTCACAGAATCGCCAGTTAAATAATTAGCTCCACCTGTGGACCTTTTAAAATGTGTCAGTGAGTAATTAATACACCTGTGCACCTGCTGGGTTACCTGCAAAACATGCACTGTGTTGGCTCCCAAGGACCGAGTTTGAGAACCTCTGGTCCAGACCATTTTAGAATATCTTTGTAGAATAAGCAATAATTTAAAAAAAAAAAATGTTTTCATACTTTATTCTATGGCATACCAAAAGCAGGTACACATGATACAATAATGCGTGTGTGTGTGTGTGTGTGTGTGTGTGTGTGTGTGTGTGTGTCTGTATGTATGTCTGTATGTATGTGTGTGTGTGTGTGTGTGTGTATGTATAAATATATATATATATATATACATACAGTATATATAAAAATGAGAACTCTCTTCCTGTGCTATTTAGGATATAGAAATTTCCTGAGATATTGATAGGCAGCCGCATTTCACTAAGTTCCTTGTTAGAAAGAACTAAAAGTAAAGAATGTGTGACAATAGTGAATTGGCGCCTTAAAGTTGTTAAACTCCCCCAAAAAACTGTTCAAACTATCAATCAGTGTTGCCTAATTGCAAAATACAATGTTTATATATTTTTAAAACAATCGATAAGTTCCACCTCATATATTTATTTGAAATACATATAAAGCAGCAGCAGTGCCCATAGTCATACAGATATTCTTTAACAGTGTCCTCCTACTATTCATGTAGATTAGAGGTCACCACAGGAACAGATATACAGATATTTTTTATATAGTCCCCTCCTTCTATTTGTGTACATTGGAGGTCACATCATGAACAGATAAACCAATTATTATGCCGAGACTTCATCAGGGGCACGTCTTACTGTGTAATGAGCAACCATCAGAAAATTAAGTAGTAGCAAAGTTTAATATGTGGCCCAAAATACCTGATATATTTTAAAAGGACGTATGATAGATCAGACACTAAGATGATCAGGTTCCGGGGTAAGTCCCGAATGAATCTGAGCCTCTAGTATAGTGTTAATTATCCTGTGTATCCAAGCATCTAGTTATATATACACTATACTGCTTACATCATACCTCCCAAGTTTATAGAATGGAGAATCAGGATCCTCAGATGAACATGGCTGAAAAAGGGGTGGTGTATCATAGAAAGGGTACGTGACCAGTGGCGTAACTACTGCCCCCGCAGTCCTCGCGGTGGCTTGGGGGCGAGGGGCTGCGGGGGCGCCACTGATTTAGAACAGATTGACATGCAGACGAGCGTCCGCATGTCAATCTGCAGTCTCCTTCCCTCCGCTGCTGTGATGGAGGGACACGGAGGGAACAGCGCGCGCCTCTCCTTTGTCCCTCCCTGGCTCTCCGGCTGTCTAATAAAGGAAATGCCGGTTCGTGAGCTCTGATTGGCTCACGAACCGGCACTTCCATTATTAGAGCGGCCGGAGTGCCTGGAGAGGCGCGCACTGTGCGCTCCGTGTCCCCGAACACAAAGGAGCGGGGGTGGGGGCAGGCACTGTGGTGGAATATCTGGCACTGGGGGCATATACCTGGCACTGTGGGGGAATATCTGGCACTGGGGGCATATACCTGGCACTGTGAGGGAATATCTGGCACTGGGGGCATATACCTGGCACTGTGGGGGAAGATCTGGCACTGGGGGCATATACCTGGCACTGTGGAGGAATATCTGGCACTGGGGGCATATACCTGGCACTGTGGGGGAATATTTGGCACTGGGGGGAGCAGGCACTGAGGGGGCATATGTGGCACTGTGGGGGAATATCTGGCACTGGGGTCATATACCTGGCACTGTGGGGGAATATCTGGCACGGGGGGCATATACCTGGCACTGTGGGGGAATGTCTGGCACAGGGGGGAGCAGGCACAGAGGGGGCATATGTGGCACTGTGGGGGAATATCTGGCACTGGGGGCATATACATGGCACTGTGGGGGAATATCTGGCACTGGGGGGAGCAGGCACTGAGGGGGCATATGTGGTACTGTGGGGGAATATTTGGCACTGGGGGAGCAGGCAATGAGGGGGCATATGTGGCACTGGAGGGGGGGTATATTTGGCACTGGGGGCATGTACCTGGCACTGTGGGGGAATATCTGGCACTGGGGGCATATACCTGGCACTGTGGGGGAATATCTGGCACTGGGGGCATATGTGGCACTGGGAGCACGGCGCTAGCAACAAGCACTACCCCCTAGCAACGAGCATGACACCCAGTGCATGAAACCCCTGGCAACGAGCATGACACCCAGTGCATGAAACCCCTGGCAACGAGCATGACACCCTGAGCATGAAAACCCCTGGCACCGTGCATGGAACCAAGAGCATGAAACCCCTGGCAACGAGCAGGTAATTTAAAAGTAATTAGAAGCCTTACTGTAGAACTTAATATGTGTAATGGGCATTGCGGTGTGTGTCATAATGTATCACGGACATTGCGGTGTGTGTCATAATGTGTCAGGCATTACGGTGTGTTGTATACTATATCACGGGCATTGTGGTATGTGGTATAATGTCTCAGGATCATTGTGGTGTGTGTCATACTGTGTCACAGACATTGTATGTGCTATAATGAATCAGGGGCATTGCAGTGTGTAGCATAATGTATAACGGGCATTGCGATTCCTGTCATAATGTGTCACAGGCATTACGGTGTGTGACATAATGTGTCGGGGGCATTACAGTGTGTGCATATTGTGTCATGTGCATTATTGTGTGTGGCATAATGGCTAAGGCCATTGCAGTATGTGGAATAATGTATACTGGGCATTACTATAAGGAGGAAAAATGACAAATAATGTAAGGGGCATGAATCAGGATTATTTTTCTTTCCTGAGGTGGCTAACGTCTGGGCGTGCAGGTTGCAAAACTGGGGTATAAGGTAGTCTTTTCCTGCAATGTCACGCCCCTTTACGTGAAGCCACACCCATTTCAATGAAGCCACACACCCTTTTTGGCTTAGGCGCGCGCATATTTGTCCCTTTACTAGTGCCAATTATGGGGGGTATGGGGGGGGGGGGGGGGGCGCCGAAGAATTTTTTGGCTTGGGGGAGAAAAATTTCTAGTTACGCCACTGTACGTGACATTACATCCATTAGGTCATGCTTCCAGAGTGTGCCTTTTTTTTATCACTCTGGGGGAAGCCCAGCACTTCAGCAGCTGCTGGGACATCCCGGGCTCCTCCAGACACTGAGTGAATGAAAGGATCCATTTACTGCTACTCACTGCTGCTCCTCCCACCCGCAGAACACTGTGGATCACGGGTGGGACAGCGCCTGAAAAATGGGTCTATCCTGTTGAAAGTAGGACAGCTGAGAGATATGTGCTTTGCTTCATCCTGGTTACTCCTGATTCAGCAGTAAAGATTAAAATTAAGAGACCAATCTCTTCCACTTTCAAATCCTAAGGAATTACATACCAAGGAGCGATCAAACGGGTGGTCTTCAGGTTGCCGGCGGCCGACCCCCTGGGAGGGAAAATAGACACCGTGCCCGCAGCATGCATTCGCCCAGCTGTCAGTATGCCGGCGGTTGGGATTCCGGTCGCCGGGACCCCGACCGCCGGCAAACCATACTACACCCCAATCAAACATGTCATTCCATTAGACCATAGCATGAATATCCTAATACTACAATCATGAATCCCCTTCTGAGTGACATTACATTTTCCATCAAGGGATTTCCAGATTGTTTATTAGGACCGATGTTAACTTTATTGTAGTATAAGGCTGTATTCATATAAGGATAGTATAAGGATGTATTTCTGGATTTCTTGTATTGTGTGAACTCTCATCTTTTTGGGGGTGATCAGAGGTTTCCATATTTCTCAGGCTTCTCTGTAACCTATGGATATGTCACAGGTGGTTAAGTACAGATGCTCATCTAACGGCGATACCTCATGTTGCAACACAGCTTGCTGCATGGCATGCCAGGCTGCGACTATTCACAGAGCGATCACCGGCTGCGAATAGTCACAGCCTTGCACGCCATGCAGCATGCTGTATCGCAGTTAGATGAGCATGGCTGCATCTGTATGCTGCTGTCTTCTTAAATAAGTATATTCTCATTGCTGTCTTTGTCTATTGAGGTTATACATAATTTGTGTTTGAATAAACTCCTATTATCCGGTGATTCAGGGTTTGTACCCTCTAGTTTTCATGTTTTAATTATCATTAGAAATGTTGTTGCTTTATTGTTTTTGCTACTCTACATGTTTTTTCCTGGCTCCAGCTTTAGTCATTATGCTGCATACATGAGCTATGTGAATGGTTAAAGTGATTAATACACTTACATGTTCATGCATGCTGCTACACTATGGTTAGCTATGTTCTTCTCATCTGATCAGGCATTGCTCCAAAACAGTCATAGGCGTGCACAGCTAATTTTATTAGGGGGTGCACCACAGGAGGACCGTGTCTAGAACTGCCTTTTGGCCATGTCTAGCACCACCTTTAGGGCGTGTCTAGCACCAACTTTAGGGCGTGTCTAGCACCAACTTTAGGGCGTGTCTAGCACCAACTTTAGGGCGTGTCTAGCACCACCTTTAGGGCGTGTCTAGCACCACCTTTAGGGCGTGTCTAGCACCACCTTTAGGGCGTGTCTAGCACCACCTTTAGGGTGTGTCTAGCACCACCTTTCGGGCGTGTCTAGCACCACCTTTTGGGCACGTCTAGCACTATTTTACATTAAGTAAAATCGCATGGCTTAATCTAATTTCTCCCTAGTTCCTAATAATAAAGCAGATATAATACAGCCCAGAGAAATAAAATGAAACATAATGGTGTGACACTGGCTGGTACTGACTGTCCGGTATGGCAAACCCTGAGTCCTAGTTGCCGCTGTATCCTATTGCTGAGCTAGAGAGTGGTGGGCTTAGGTGTATATGCATTCCCCCTTCCCTCAAACACACCCCACCCCTTGCACTCCCAGCACCTACACCCTGATTTTGAGTGGGCCACTCTGAAAAGTACGGGAGATTTAGAGAGCTGCACATTTGAGTTTTAATATAACAGAAGTAAAATTAAAAATGTACACGTGTGCAATCAGCGCCACATTTGCCTCTTTCTATTCCATCAGACTCCTCAGCAGGACACCAGCATTTGTCACACATGTTCCAATGCTCACCAGTATGAGACACAAAGTATGAGCATTATCCCTGAGGCATGGCCTCAATCCCGTTAGACTATGCCCCCTCATTGAAGTTGCTCCATGTCATGATGGGGGAAAGCCCAGCACTCTGGCAACTGCTGGGCTGCCCCCTCCCAATCTCCGATGTGTACCATCACAGAGCACTGCCTGCTATCTGCATAGCAGGACAGACAGCATGCGTATTGTACCCCAACCTCCCGATTGCCACGGGACACTGCTGTTCCGGAGGTATAGGCTCTCTCTATGCTGTAAAGGGTCCCAATATGTCACAGGTTACCCATTTACACTGTCCCTTAATCTGGTTCCTACCCATTGGATTCCTGGGTAACTTGACACAGATTTGTTTTTGGGACCCTTTTCCACTGAAGAAAAGCCCAAATAATCATGAATCTGCATGTTGCCCCAGACCTGTGGTCAGCTGTAAATCAGGCTCATTATTCATCAAATTGCCTCTTAAAATTGGACAATTCTCCTGCCTTCATGTAGCTTATGCAATACGATTTTTCTAAGGATCTTGTTAAAACTAAACCCCAAACCATTGATACAGGTAAGTCTTTCTTAAAGTATCTTGACTTACTACATGTTTTTTTGTTAAATCATCATATCTAAAATATCAGTGAAAACTAGTGTATGCTGAATGACAAATGCTGCTGGTAATAAATGTAAGTTTAAATTAATAAATAAGCAGCATTTTTGGTCTGAGTTAAGATATGTCCAAACTATCTAAAAGAAAATTGTATCTTTCATTTCACTTGTTCAGTCATAGGGGCAGATGTATTAAGACTTGGAGAGAGATAACATACTAACCAATCAGCTCATAACTGTCATTTTTCAAACATAACCTGTAACATGGCAGTTAGTAGCTGATTGGCTGGTACTTTATCTGTCTCCACTTTATCGCTCTCCAAAGCTTAGTACATCTCCCCGATAGTGTGAATCAAGAAAAAGACATGCCCCTTCACTATGAACAGCTGCCACAAAATTGCCAGAATTAATCACAAGTTGTATGGTTGACTGATATTAAAGAGGAGTCACATATTTGGCTTTAACATAATAAAGTTTATTTTCTTAAAGTAGTGGCACATACTGTAAAAGAATTTCAAAATTGCACAGTGCTAGAAGACAGTTTGACATACAGTATACTACATCTGAAAATGTCATTGAGTAATATATATACTGATACTAGTAATGTTTACAATTTTATTCATCTTTCCTCTTGTTCAAATTTGTATTCTCTCAAGTATTTTTGTTTTTATAAAGATGGGAAGGACTGTGTTATGAACCACCAACATATTCAGCAGTTTCAATGCCGCATGCACCTCAGTGTTTTTTTTTTCCTGGAATGTAAACACCACACTTCTAATGTAAACCTCCCCCCTCGAGGAGGGGTCAAAGGACCACAATAGTAATATTTGGATGGATGTTGCTTATGAAAGTCTCTCTTCAATCTACAAGCATGCAAGGATTTTGCAGAAACCCAAGATCTTTCTTCAGGCACCTGTCCTTTCCTAAACACCAAGCAATGGACTTTACCCTGATCTTCTCTTGAATCCAGAATTTGTTCTACAACATACTCTGGATGGCCTTCCACAAGGACTGAGGCAGAGAAAAGGACTTTCCCTAGGTCGGAAATGTTTAAAGCAGAGCACTGGCTAAAAGAGGGAATAATGGAACGATTGTAGAATCCGTAGATAAGCTGGCAAGCCCAGTTGAAAGCTGAGACTACATTTCCTGAGGATCTTTAAAGGATTAATGTATTCAGGTCCAATTCGGCAGAAGGCTGCTTGAAATTAATGTTCTAGTTGGACAGCCAGACCTTTTCCCCCACCCTAAAATCACTAATTCTGCACTAATAAAAAACAAAACAAAAGACAACTTCTTTTGTCACTTGTGACAAGGACTTATGGACTCTCCTCCAAATAGTCTTGAGATGAGCAGCAGTCTTCCTCATGTCTACAGAATCTGGTTGAATATTGTCAAAGCATCATGCTTTCAGATAGTATCCATAGAAGCATTAAAAGGGTGATGACCCAGATTAATTGTTTGGTGAATTGTTATAAGTGAATTCCAGGTGAATCTGGCCAGTTTCAATGGGAATGAGATACATAAAACTTCAGGTATTCAGATTTTGATTATTCTATTTTCCCATTGGTCAACGGGTGATATGCAGAGGAGGAGAAGTTGAAAAAAGATTTCTAAGCAAAGAACAGACTTTCTGCCAGAAACGGGCACCAAACTGAGTTCCTTTGTCAGACAATATATTAATCAGAAATCTTTGTACCCTAAAAATGTGTAGCATGATTCACGAACAGCCTGGCTAGAACTTTGGCAGAAGGAAGACCAGACAAAGCAAAAAAGCTTACCATTTTGCTAAAAATGTCCACTGCTACACAGATGGTATTACAGTCTTTATACTAAAGCAGTTCCACAATGAAATCCATTGATACATATATGGTACCAAGCAGTAGCGGATTTACCAGTAAGCGACCAAAGCAGGGCAGAATCTGGGCAGTAGTCACTGTTACTGGTGCCGTTGACCTTGCAGCATGAGCTTATTTCATGTATATAAAATGTTTTAAAACAATTATGTTGTCATATTTCTTAGCACATTTTCTGCTGGGAAAATTGCTTAGCACACAGTTACTGCGGAGGGACTTTTTGAACTCCCTTTATATGGCAGTCACTAATGCTGCCTGTGTTACATGGTGGTCACTGATGCTGTCTATATTATATGGTGGTCATATAGACAGAGAGTGAATACAATCCACTTGTATGAGGACAGGGTGTGGGGGGTTGGGGGTGCCATGAAGTGCCTTTGCCCCGGGTGACAGAAAGGCTAACGCAGTATTCAGTGTACGCCTTGCATTGTACTTTTGTCACATTAGTAATGAAAATAAGTTGCATATTCTAAGAAATACTCTCTGCCTGGATGCTTGGCACAGAAAGTAACAAAATTAGTATTACGCCAAATGGGGTTATTTGGCGCAATTTGAACAAAGGTGTATGTGGGCACATCTGTAATAGGAATAATTTTGAACTAATAGGAGCCCACATAACGGTATTCTTGTCCAAGCTAATGACTGAGACCAGTCTTTCTACTGTAATTCCTGATCTATGAAGTTGCCTGCAGTTCCACAATCAAATAAAACCATGAGTTCCACATGTCGAGCAGAATTGTATAGAACTATACAAATTTGCAGGGAGTTTATCAATTTCTTTATCAAATAACCTGAAATCTCTGCTTCATCAGATCTTTGGTTCTACCATTTCCTAACTTTATTTGTGCATGGACTGCACCTAAATCTACTGTATGCTGTGCACAACACAGATGGGCTCCACCAGGGGTCGTAGCCAGAAGTTTGTGGGCCCCATAGCAACATTTTGAAGGGGCCCCCATCACAATGCTTCTAGAGAGACACTTCTCTGCAGCAGTTGTTAATTGTATGCCCTATAATAGTGCCCTAGTTCATTTTCTGAACCTTAGTAGTGCCTTATTTAATGTTATGCCCCATAGTAGTGCCCTAGTTTCTTTTATGTATCGTAGTAGTGCTTAAGTTCACCCTATGTTACATTTCAGAGATGCCAGTACACATTATGCCGCACAGTACCCCCAATTCACATTATTATATATAGTGCTCCTCGTTCATATTGTGCCTCATTACAGTGCCCCGGTTTATATTATATTAAAATGCCCTCCAGTTTATTTTATACCACACAACAATGAGCAGGTCCAGGGGCATACCTAGATATATTGCAATCCCAAGGAAAAAGTTTGAAAGTACCCCTACGTACCACCCAATGGCGAAAAATGTATATAACACATGTAACTGTGACAGAGAAGGTGGGCCCCTCTCAGCTCTGGGCCCCATAGCAGCTGCACTCCCTGCACCTATGGTAACTATGCCCTTAGGCTCCACACTTAGATAATACTTTATACTTTCATCACATTGGGTCCTGCTTTGCTATAAACATTTCAAATTTGGCAGTCATATTGGAGTTTCATTATATATATTATACAACATATTTAGTTTTTTGCTCCTCCTTTTAAATTATTATTTTTTCAAATAATTCTAAAAAAATGTCAGTTTATATCATTTGTGCAGCTTTGCTAAGCTCTGAATAAATGTATTGAAGTTATTAGTATTTACATATTCTAGGTTTGGATGAATACACTTAAAGCACACTTCCTATGTTTTATTTTGTTTTGGTGATTGGTGCTTTCTTCATTGCTCGGGCATTTGCTATGCTTTCTGTTATTGTTTAATCAATTTTGTTTTCCCTCTCATAAAGGTACAGTTGTCTCTGGTGTATTAGAGAAGTATTTGAAGTTTTATTAATGCCTAATAGTAAATGTATATTGTACATAGCAAACAAATGACAAAAAATAGGAGGTAGATAGATTTGCAATGGTTATACTGTTGGCAGCCTAATGTAGACTGCAGAATGAAAATGCAGTAGTAATTTTATTTAAAGCATTTTAACTCTTTCAGCATTAGAAACTTAGAATTTGATGGCAGATAATTATGACTTTAAACTTGATGGCAAAACATCATGTTTAAAGTTATAATGCTAGCACAGTAAAAAAAAAAAAAAAATTACCATTACTACTGTGTAGGCATTCTACAGCCAACAGTAAAGCCCCCTACAGACTCGGCGATCCGCCGCCGAGCTGCCCGACGGCAGATACGGCCGACGAGCGACCCGGCGGCAGGGGAAAGGTGATGGGGGGGAGTGAAGTTTCTTCACTCCCCGCGTCACCCGACGCCATAGCAATGCATGCTAATATGGACAAGATTGTCCATATAGGCCTGCATGCATAAGCGACAGGGTACCAACGATGAACGAGCATGGGGCCATGCACCGTTCATCATTAGTGCCTATACACTGCACTATATGAATGAGTTCTCGTTCATTAATGAACGAGAACGTTCATATCATGCAGTGTTACTTCCAGTGTGTAGGGCTCTTAAGATGTCAACATTTTGTCTGTAGAGAGCGTAACTGTCGAACAGTCACACCAAACCATTATAAACATGGGCATAAGTGTATGTACTGTATGCCTGACATAAACCTTGCACATACAGTATGCTACTAGCGATGACATGCCTGTATCTTGGAATAGTTGCAGCTTTGACTATACATGCAATTGTGGTTTTGTTACTGAATGCAAATTACACTTGAATTCTGCAGCACAATTGTGACAAATTTTGCATCAGTCCCTTATTATGTAAATAATGGTAGACAATCATTTAAATAATTGTCACCTTATTAGTTAAGGTTTGTAGAATATAATAATCCACACAATGCCTAAAACCTAAAAATGCGTGTTAGTGGAAATGTTTATTATATCAGAAAGCATATGTTAGCAGTTATACATACTGTAAATGTTCTGTACAATTAGCTGGATATGTTTAGCACATGACCTGGGTTTTTTAAGGAGAATAGATACATTGTGTTCTATCATGTTCTGTGTTGCTATTTAATTATTCAGGTACATGATTGCATAGTCACAGGAAGGCATTGTATCTTTATTGTTACTGTTTTATAACTCGGAGCACTTTTATATGAGTGCTGCATATCTAAGTCAGATCATTTAAAAACATTTTATAACATTATTTAATCCTTATTTTAGTCTCTTTTTTGGCATTGAATGAGTGCAAGCTAGAGAGAAATTGATCTGCAATCTGTTCCTTGTCTTGTAATCTAAAATTAGTTTTGTTCCATTTTGTAATTTTTTCCCCTTCCATAGGAAATTTAATGTTGACACATAAATAAGTATAGTATACAAGTGTAGGTTTTTAGTTTGGCTGGCAATGGTATACTGTAATGTTTTCTTTATATAATTTGACATTATCTTTTTATATGAACGTTTATGATAATAAAACCTTGCACTTCCACTGTGGAATAGACAGAGGTCAGCAAGAGTTGAAGGGCTATATTTAATAAAGGTCGATTTTTTTTTTTATTGATTTTTATTGATTTAAAATCAATGCTGTGTTTCAGGGGCTAAAACACATTTACTAGCATTTATCAATATCATAAATTCTCTGTTAGTAAATGTGTGTTTTAGCTCCTGAACCACAAAAATCTATTTAAAATCGACCTTTAGTAAATATAGCTTGATCATAAGCACAAACCATAACAAAAACAGATTACACAGATGTTCAATAGAACTCTAGCTTGAGAATGTACATAAAACCTATTCAGCTGCTATGGGGCCTTTCATAATCAAGGACTTAAGGACAAACAGTGGTAGCTGTGCAATCATTCCTGGAGATAATTATAAATCAGGGGCTAGAAAAGGGGTGGGGTCACAAGCAAACAGTAGACAGAGAGGGGGGGGGTGCTTCCCCTTCTGCCCCCCCAATCCCCATCCCCGGTATCCTCCCAGCTCACTGACTAATACCTGCAACATTACTTGAACCTATTTCGCAAAAGAATTTCAGAGATATTGGTTACGTGCGTTTGCAAAGACATGTTTAGCTGCTGGCCGCATCAAGGCTTCTCCGATATCAGCAGTCCTAACACTACAGAATAGCACTGCCCACATAGGGCCATGTGATTTGTCTACAGTAAAGTCTCATGATAAAGGCTCATACAAAAAAAACACGCATCCAGACTGAGGGCTAGCTTACATGAGAGCCACCCCTAAGATCTCCTATTAGCACTACAAGGACCAGCATGCCTTCCAAATTAAGGACTTGCCCTGTCCCTGCATTGGCATATCTCTAATGGGTGCAGGGTGCAGGGTCAAGAATGGCCCACACCATACACCCTGCAGCCATAATTATACTTACTCCCCAGAGTCCTGTCATCTAGCATTTTAGAACAGCAGAAACCACTTGGAAAATGGCACATCGACCATTTTCTCTGTGTTTTTGCACATGTGCAATAAAGAAGCCTCGGGAATATGTCATGGGCACCATGTTCCCAGCTGCCAGAGAGGAGAGGGCCCACATGGAGCCTGCACATTCTCCTCTCTTGAACTGCCTGTGTTTCTCTGTAGCCACTTTCTAAAAATGGAATTCCTCTAACCTGTAAAAATAAGGGTGAATGATGTATTTACTGAATGAAAATAGGACCTCTGCAGCTAGTGTCATTGATGGCGGAGCTCCTATCAGTGAATTATCCTGTTTGTTAGTTTTGACAGTAGGTACTGCAGACAACAGACATCTGTAGGCTACATAACACATTTTGTACATAAAACAGAACGCTTTTCTATTAGAGCTGTGTTCCTGCTTTTTCTCAACTGGTCTGAGGTGAAAATTTAAAGCTGCTTCACTATCATTAAGTGCAATATGTAATACGAAACTATGGGGCAGATGTATTTACCTGGAGAAGGCATAAGGAAGTGATAAACCAGTGATATGTGCAAGGTGATAAAGGCACCAGCCAATCAGATCCCAACTGTTAATTTACATATTGGAGCTGATTGGCTGGTGCCTTTATCACCTTGCACATATCACTGGTTTATCACTTCCTTATGCCTTCTCCAGGTTAATACATCTGCCCCTTTATTACATAAGAGATAATAAAAAGTATACAAATAGAAAACCATACAATAAGACCCATGATGTTGGCATAAAGCTCACAAATATCTTATTATAATCAAAAACAAGGCAATACTTTTTACCTTTGTATGTAACAAATCCATTTTTCATCTGTATGATGTACATAGTGTCTATGGTGAAAAGACAGTTTCCATTGATCTAATTCTTATTTTAAGAACTCAACATAGATTCTTTACCAGTGGAAGACATCAGTCACTCTACTCCATGCTTTTAGGGAGAGTATATCCAAGATAAGTCAAAGATTCTAGCGCTAAATACATTTCTTGTAATACAGTGAATCTTGAAGTCTTGTTTCACTATGTAGTGGGTCAGTAAGAAGAAATATGAAAGAAAAAAAAATCCATAACATGGTGTAGTATTCTTAATATTATAATTAATAAAGAAATACCTTAAGGTATAAAATTAAATGATGGATACTATAGTTCCACCAGAATTAACTCCCCAGGATAGATTCCAGTGGGTAGATTTTGTTTACAGGGCCAGATTCAGAGATGTATGGTATTACACAGCTGTGCAATACCATACAGCTAATGTCCTAATGTTGCAGGGACAGTCTGTAGGAAAAGACGCCTCCTGCCGGCATTGCAGATCCGGGTGTTGCATCCAAAGATGTTCACAGGCTCGGCCTTTCTTTCTTTTTTCTTCACATAACCTTTAACCCCCACACCCTCCTCCCAAGGCAATTACCTGGTTTCTGAAGGGGTGGAGAAGGCAGGAAGCAGTATGGACCCTGTCTGGGAGGAAAGAAGTGATACAGAAAGGATGAGGTTGGTAGACAGGAGAGTAGAGGCCATCCTAAAAAAGAGCTCAACTCATTGGTGGCTGGTCTCAGGGGAGAGTCCAGACACGAATAAGGCATAGCACTGGCTAAGAGGGTCTTGTTCCAATAATCTCGACAGCAGATGTGTAGATCAGGAACCTGTGACCCTAGTCCAACTGCTCCACCCCAAAACTATGCATCTGAGGACACACTAGTCAGAGCATGCCATGCACAATCACAAGGCGCCTGTGGCCCCAAACAGCTATATTGTACCGGCCAAGGCAACAGATTTCACCCTGCTCCCCGACCCAGCCCACAACTGGTCTAATTATATGGCACAATGTTGAATTATTCTTTTGTAGATCCAAAATATAAGTTTTGATGGAAGCTGTCAAAAACACTGTATTCATTATAAAAATCTGACTACTAGTTACTAATCTTTTTGATTCCCCAATTGTAGGGAATATATGGGTTTTTGGAGACAATAGAACTGTATTGTAATTTTCAGATTACCTGTTGATATTTTTGCAAATATTTATGTTGTATTTAGGGAACTGTGCAGCCAGATTTTCTATAGGAAACTCTGCATACACATATCCATGTTTCTTTCAAAATGTAATTAACTTTTATTTTCCTGATGGTAAATTTTTGCACATATTGAAAAAATACTACAAAAATAAAAAAATTTGTGTATGCAAGGCTTTACTTAATGTAATTTAGATCAAATATGAGTTTCCATTTGAGTAAGAAACTAAAGATAAGCTAAGATTGTCCTACAATAATATACACAGGGGTGGAACTAGGGGTATGTGAGTGGTGCCACAGTGCTCTGTGGGCAGCACTGTCATTACTATACAACCCTTACCTCACCCCACAAGCTCGCTGCCTAGGTGTCATCCTTGACTCTGATCTGTCCTTTGTTCAATCTGTCTCAAGATCATGTTACATACATCTAAAAAAACATATCCAAAATACGACCATACCTTACACAAGACACTGCTAAAACTCTAATCCACGCTCTCATTATCTCCCACATTGATCATTGCAATAGTTTCCTAACTGGTCTTCCCAAAACGAGACTCACCACTACAATCCATTCTGAATGCAGCGGCAAGGCTAATCTTCCTCGCTAGACGTTCATCGTCTGCAGATCCACTCTGTCAGTCCCTCCATTGGTTACCTGTATTCTACCGTATTCAATATAAAATACTTTTACTCACACACAAGGCCATTAACCAAACTACACCAATGTACATCACTTCGCTTATCTCAAAATATCTCCCAACCCGACCTCTTCGCTCTTCACAAGACCTGCGTCTCTCATCCACACTCATTACTCGCTCCCACTCACGATTGCAGGACTTTCATCGGGCTGCACCCACTCTGTGGAATGCCCTACCACGCACAATAAGAATCTCCTCTAGTCTCCGAACCTTCAAGCGTTCCCTGAAAACTCACCTCTTTAGGCAAGCATATCAAATTCCAGGACCGCCCACATAACTTTCATAAACATTCCGATCAAATTGCATCCACTCTGCACAGTCCACACATATCCTCACGTTGTCTCATTCTTCACTTTCCCTTCCTCTCGAACCCGGTTCATCATTGCTGTATGACCATATCATTCAGCCCACCAAGAACCTTTGCAATCTGGCGAACAACTATGCAATAGATAGCACCAATCCTTGTATATACATGCCTAGTTCCCTATAGATTGTAATCTTGCGAGCAGGGCCTTCCTACCTCTATGACTGCTTGTTATTACCCAGTTTTGTTATATCATTGTTATTTCCAATTGTAAAGCGCAACAGAATTTTCTGCGCTATATAAGAAACTGTTAATAAATAAATAAATAATAATAAACCCTTGCTTCTGGCTAGCATGGTGCCTAGAAAGGCTCTCTGCAGACACATCACTGATGGGCCCTCTATTTCTGAGAAATCATAAGATAAGTCCCCAGGGTGCCTACTTTTTTTTACTTTATATTCATTACTTTGTTATTGATGTGCATCTGCACACAGGCTTTATATATGGTTGATATGCCTTCCTTGTTTTTTTTTGTTAAATCTATCTGTCTATCTCCAAATTTCAGACATTCACACTCTTAATTCCATGCTATAAATTACACAGTTATAATTTTAATGCATCACCTTACATCTAACCATAAATTATTATTTTTACATGTCAATCACTCTCTTCTCTTTGACACCCTTCACACCTTTGGCCTCAGTGACACTGTTCACTGCTGGTTCACTTCCTACTTTCAGGTCTCTCATTCAGTGTCTACTTCTAACTCTTCTTCTTCTCCCTGCTCTTATTATTCTTAGTGTTTAACTCTTCACTACCTCTTCTCTCTCAGCAAACTCATATGACCAATCGTCCTCTACTTCTGCCTCTAAGAAGCTGACATCCAAATGTACTTTTCCACTGACCTCTCACCATACTTGCCTACTCTCCCAGCCACCTGAAAAGAAGGTAAGTCTCCCGGAGCTGGTCGGCCAACTGCACCCCCCATCCCCAACTCCGCCCCTCATCTGCCTGCTTGAGATGCAAAAGTGGGCGGGGTAATGATACAACACTGAATCGCATTATCATTACCCCCGCCCCCCACATTACAATGCTGGTAATCTGGGCATTGTATAGGGTGGGCTGGCCCCACTGACGGACGCAATCATGCTTAATGCCTCTCACTCACTGTCCACCTACACGGATGCCTTGCACCCTGTTGAGCCGACCTGGGGTCAGCCAGAAAACTGGCAAGTATGCATCTTACCCTCCTTCTTATCCTGTGTGTCCAATTGTGTCTACATCCAGTGGACCTAAAACTTCCCCAAATATAACATGATCACTGAGCTAAACATCTGTCTGCTAAGGCTCTACCCTTACACACATCCCCCTCTCAATCAACAAATTCACCCTCTCCCTTTACTCCCATGCACAGTGCGACATCCTTGACTCCACTCTCATCTTTATCCCTCAACCAGTCCGTCTCACAATATGGTTGCCTCTTCCTCTGCAATATTGGCAAACATGTAAAACATCTAAAAATATGCATCTGTGTCCTGCAATCTGGATGTGAGCAACAAGGAACAGCTTGAGAAGGGGCCATTTGTGTCTGAAATGTTTCTGACTTGCACAATAAACACACCTTGTCTATTGCAACTGTTACCATCTATTTTATGCTTTCTTTAAACTTATTTATTTATTTTTGGGTCAGTGCCTGTTTTACATTCTGTCTGTCTGTCTGTCTATCTATCACGCCATGGTGTCTTACTAATGTCTTTTAACTATAACTATTAATAATGTAAGGTCTCTTTTTTATGTAGAGAGATTTCACATTCCTGACCTTTATGTTCTTTCACATCTACATCATTACAAAATGCCATTTTGCTTTTTTGTTATATTATGGTCACATTAACAAGGGGTATTTCCCTTAGTTCAAAGATTGTCACACCTCCCACTTAACTGGTCACATCCGCACAGTGCTGGTCACACCCCCTACAGCGGCACACAATAGACCCTTCATAAGTGACAGACCTAGGCCCACGTGGACCATTATCTGACATTGTGAGGGTGCCTGTATTTCATTACATTAGAAAATACAACTCACATTTATTGAGCACCCTATCAGGACACTATTGTCTTTTGTCTCACCTTTTTTAATATGGGATGTATATACAGTACATGATATATATAAATGTGTGTGCATTGTTTTGTGATAACAATTCCAACATTACTGTACATCTGAAATTCAAAATACATCCAATTCTAAATGAATGGTAATGAGGCCTGAACTGATATACCAATAGCTTGTGAGTCTAGGTGACAGTCCCAGTGACAATGTTTCCGTAAACTGAATGCATTAAATCCCCAGCTGGCTTCATTTGGAGAAGGTGGAGAGGAGAATAAAATAGAAACCAGCAAGCACTTGACAGCTCCTTCTGCCTTAAGTAATTCCCATCTTTGTATTAGAAAGTGAGCCTGAACATTCTCAAACCTTCCAGACTCTGCCTTTAGTGTTGCACAGACTATTCCATGAGTTAAGGCTTATCTCAGCACTCTCATACTGTAGGGGAGAGCCTTATTTAGATTCTCTTAGACTTTGCATGCATTCTTGTATTTTTGGTATCCAGCCTGAGATAAGCTATTTATAGCATATATGTGCCGACAAAGAGACCTGATCTACTGATTATATGGCATGCGTATTTTGTTTGTATTTCTATTTTGTAGAATTCTAATGATATATTGCCAATATACTGTTATAATTAATAAACAATAAAATTAAGAACTACAGATAATGGAATTACAGTTTAGTACATGTATAATACTATATACTTTTCAGTATCCTATTCTAAAACTTAATTTAAAACTTACGTTTTCAGAATATCTTGTGTGATAATATCTTCTCATGCCCCTCGTGTTTTCTTTACTGTGCTTCTATTTTACCCAAGTGTAAAGGTCACATTCTTGTGATAATGTTTAGAGGAGGAAATCATGTCCTGTTGGATAATCTGCAGGGTTTATGTTTTGTAACTTCTGTAAAGTGTCCAGTATTTTGAGTTAATATTAATTTAAACATACCCACCTGTGTTACCATTTCAGAATTTTCTGAGTGGCGGCACTGGAGTCAGTGACACACGATGCACAAGTACCCCCCTGCACCTTCTTGTAAATTGTGTATGAATATTCCCCATATACATCATTACTGGAGATGCTGGACTTCCCCTGGAGACTGTGCCTGCACTGCCGAATCCTCCTCAGTGATAGGAGCCGTCACAGTGTAGCACCCAGATCCCCGTCACTGCAGAGGAGCCTCCATTTTGGTGTTGCCCGTTATTCTGATTTCAATAAGCTAAAAGTGGGAAAGGTTTCCTGAGTTTGGGGTGTGGGCTGAGGTGGATAGGGGCATTGCCTATAATGTCACTATTTTCAAATGAGCAACTTTGGGGATGGTGCAGAATTGGAAGGAAATTGGGAGGTTGTGCTCCTTCATTGCATGCATGAAAAAAAAATGAATATAAAAACTGACTAGTTTGCTACTAGTCATCATCATCATCATCATCATCATCATCATCATCAGCCCTATTCTAGGTGCAAAAAATACTCCAGAATACAGATGTAGCCATGCTCAACTTGCTGCATGGTGGGAAAGTCTGTGACTAATTGCAGCTGGCGATTGCACCATTAATTCTATTAGGAATTAATGGAGCGATCACTGACTGTGAATAGTCGCAACCTGGCATGCCGTGCAGCTAGCTGTGTGGCAGCATGCTGCACCGCATCAAAGATGAGCATGGATGCCTTTGTATATGCTTATAGTTACAATGGTGTGAAAAAGCTATTGCCCCTTCCTGATTTTTTCTACTTTTGCATATTTGTCACACTTCAAAGACAGCCTGAGTGAATACAGTTTTTAATTATTGAAGAAAAAAGTTATCTAACACCAACTGGACCTATGTGAAATACATTGGAAAACAGACAAAAATGGTCGTTCAGACAAACTATTTAAATCAAAATGGTTGATTGTCCTTTGGTCTCATACATTACCAGATTTTTTTTTTTCCAACCAGCCAATGAGTTGGATGGTTGGTCAGATAATCTTAAATTGTATGGCTAGCTTAATTTGCTCATTCAACCAATGAACTGAATTAAATTTGAGTGTGACTAATATGGTAAAAATCCAAGAATTCAGGAAGGGGTCAAAAACTTTTTCATGGCTTTGTATGTAATGGATGAGCATACATTATGCTTCGCCAGACATCTATATACTTATCCAGTTAGCACTGCATTTACATGACTGGCTGAGGGAGGCAGGCAGAAAGGATGCTTGCCGGCAACTCTGTGCCGACCCACAATCCAGGGCCGAATTAAGGCTGGTGGGGCCCAGGGGCTACCACATGTAAAATTGCTGGCAAACCTTGAGCACCCTCCCCCCCCCCCCCCCTCCTCCCCATGTACCAAAGCTGTGGGAGGCAGGCTGAGAGCAGAGAGGATGCTCCCAGGCAGCTCTGTGGTATTCGAAGCAGCTGGGCAGTTTCACCTCCCTGAGCCCCTCTCTCTCAGTCTCACTCAGGAACATGCTAACTCTGGAATATGTTAAGGCAGGTGCAACAGAACATCATTATGTCACATCACCAAACTATGCACCACTTCAGGGGAGCCGAGCAAGCTGTCACCATGCAAGAAAAGCAGGGAGACCTGACCACAGTAAAGCAGATTAGTTTGCTTGAGCTGTCGAGGTGAGAGGGAGTGAAGTGGACATTTAATGGGCCATGGTAGTGTTGTAGGCTGAATGGTGGAAGGGGCTGGGGGAAAGGGGAAGGAGAGTGTTGTGGAGTGGACAGTAAAGGTGACAGGGTAAGTTTGGTTGTGGGTTTGTGGGGTGGTACAGTGAGGTGCCTATTGGAGGGGCTGGAGGGAGTGATGTGGGGTGGTTATTAAAGGTGCTGCGGGGTTACTGTGAAGTGGCTATTGAAAGGGTTGCTGTGAGATGGTTATTGAAGGGGGGTTCATTGAAGGAGTTGGGTTTGAGGTGGACATTGGGGAGGGGAGTGCTGCAAGAGGTGGATATTGAAGAGGAGGGAAGGCTGCGAGAGGTGGGCATTGAAAGGTCTGGGTGAGTACTGTGAATTGTACATTGGAGGGGCAGGCTGAGGGAGGTGCTGTGAGGTGGTTATTGAAGGTGGGGAGTGCTTTGAGATGAACAGTGAAGGGGCTAGTGAGGCTTGCTGTGTGGTTGACAGTGAAGGCCCTGAGGGGGTACTATGATGGACAGTGAAGGGGCCAGTAGGCATGCTGTGAGGTGGACAGTGTGTGCTCTGACGTGAATAGTGAGTGCAGTTAGGGGGCATGGAGGGTGTCAGTGAGTGCTGTGAGATCAGTGTGTGCTGCGAGGGGCTCAGTGAGGGAGAGCTATGGAGGGAGTAATGAGAAGGCTAGGGGCAGATATGGATGGAAGTAACAGTAAGAGACATAATTTGTTTAGGTGGGGGGTGACGAATAATGTTGTGCCAAGGGGAAACCTGATTGCTAAATCCATCTTTGCTGACAAGCCTGGTCCTTCTCAGGGTTTAGGCAAAAATCCCCGATAACCAGACCTTAGAGACCAATTTTTCCACGATAACACATGGGCTGGGAACTACCAAGGGGTAGTTAACTCAGATCTCAGAATTTTCTACTACCATGTATTGTTCAAATCTCAATGGTAATACCTTTTAGTGTGCTGGGGAAAATCTGTTTTGTGTATTTTTCTTGTTCAGAATAACCCCTCCCTTTCAAGCACCTAAGTGGTTGATTGCATAACTCCCATTTTATAGTGCAGTTCTGAGAGGCACAGATGGGACCAGCATTCGGAGAGCATGCTGGTTCTTGTAGTGCTATTTGGAAGACCTAGGGGTGACTCCAGGTGAGTTGGATATCAATTTAGCTATATTTCTGTATGTGCTATTATCATGTGGCCTTACAATAAATATATGGCCCAGAGTGGGTACTGTTATCGTGCAGTTTTAGGGACCACCAGTATCAGGGAAACTCTGACGTGGCCTGGGAGCTTAACCAAATCTTGATCTCTGAATTTTCTACTACCATGTAGTGTTCAAATCTATTTGCTAATACCCCTTGGTGTGCTGGGAAAAATCTGTTTTGTGTATTTTTCTTGTAACTGATGCACACTTGCCTACTCTCCCGCAAGCTACTAGTGATGTGGGCAAGATGAGGAGATTATATTGGGCATCATGGCGCAAAATGGAAGGGGCATGGCTAAATGATGTGAAATTACAATAATGTAGCCCTGCCCCTTCCCCGCAGACCCACAAATCACAGCATTTTTATGTAATGGGGATGAGGTCTTGTGGCGTAAAGCCTTGCCCAGCTCCACCGAAGTTGCAAGCAGCGTTTCCTCTCCAGTCTTCTCCCAGAGAAGAGACCTTAAAAAAAGGTACAGTAAATATGAACTAATGTTAGTACTGAAACTAATTTTCTTTTGTAAAGACAGAACAGTGTTGCTGCATTACTTGCTATACAGTAGTAGAGAGAGCATTTTTAGCTATTGTTTTGAGTTAAATTGCATATTTATGTGAAGTTTGATTCACTGTATAAGACCAAGAGCTTATCTTATTTTTTATCTATGACTGTTCTGCAGAAATATGTGCCTTCCAACACTGTAACAACTTAATTTTATTCTGTGCTCTCAGTCCTAGAAATTCAAAGGAAAACAAAATAATCCTTCTCTAGGGTTGGTATTGATATACCGGTGCCTGTCGACCCGGAAGTCAGAATACCAACCACAGAATGCCGGACGCCGGAATGCCGGCAGTGGAGTGAGCGCAAAAGAGCCCCTTGCAGCTCATGGACACCCCAAGTGGGAGAATAGGCGTCGGTATCCCAGCGGTCGGGATCCCGGCGCCAGTATTCTGAGCGCTTGGAACCCGACAGCCGAGATATTGAATGCATCCCCTTCTCTTATGTGACCACATAGGCAATTCAGACCGATAACCGCATTTACAGGCACAATAAAGCCTACCATATTTGACAAAAGTCCCTTATTCCCAGAGTCGTAGCTGAAAATGTGTCCATTTTTCAGTGTTGATTATCTGCACAATAAAATAGTTTTCTTGCATCTCTTGGGTACACACTGAAGTGACAGGCATTCATTCTGACATCAATCAAGCCTACGTTGCTAGCGTCCGCGGGAGCGCAAAATCCTGGGTACACTGAGCAATGTAAATGATATGTCATTCCAAAACAGCATTTTGGAATGACATCACTCCGGGGGAGTGTAGTTCTGAAGCAAGTTCTGACATTTTTAGCTTCAAACTAAAATTTTCCTTACCCTTTTACTTGCTCAGGGGGCTGCAAACAAAAACACCCGAACTTACTCTAATAATTAATGAAAGGTTGGAAATGAACTGCAAATGTAGGGCTTATTCAGGTTGGATTGCAAAATTTGCGAATCGCAATCCGTCCGATTATCGAATGACTGCGCATGCACAGCATTTGCATAGCACATGCATGAGGAGAAATGCGAAAATGCGTAAAGATTGTAATCACAATGCATCCGCTGTTTGACTGACAGGAAGCCGGCATTTCTGGGCGGAAACCTGACGTTTTCTGGGTGTGTCTGAAAAAATGCAGGCGTGCCTAGGCATTTTTACGGAGGGTCTCTGATGTCAGCGATGACCACTTCGCGCCTCCTGCATTGCCAAAATTGTGGACGACCTTGTCTGGTGCAGATGGGAAAAATCTTCGATGTTACGGTAATTTCGTATGATTTTGCGATCACACCGTGCATTGCAATGCTTTTACAATTTATGCAATGGGTGTTTTTTCTCTGTTTCTGGGCGGCAACCTTTTGACTGCAGCAACTGCTTTTTAGCTAAATTTCCCGGAAATTCGGCTTGCAGGACCAAACTTGCAGCTAATTAAATTCACACTAAGTATTTATTTTCTTTAAAATAAAATGACCTAGTTTTCAAAACATTTAGGTTCTTTTGGGGTGATAAGTATAATCTTTCATCACAATGATAAAAAAATAGATTTTTAAAATTTCCATGAATATTTATCAGTTGTGCACAGAGGAGGATTTACCATAAGGCAACCAAAGCAGATGCTTAGGGCCCTGTTGGTCTCAGGGGGCCCTTATGTTCCCAGGGGGCCTGCCAACAAAGCTGTATAAAGGGCATATCTGGCAGACCACAAGCTTCACCAAAATTGTCCCAGAGCTGAGCTGGCTGAATACTCCCAGCAGGCTGTCAGTAATTAGACAGCTGTTGGGTGCTGGCTCAAGAGCATGCCTGTGTCCCCAGTCCTGCAGTACTGTGCATGTGACCAGTCATGACACGTGTGTATGATGTCAGATACTTAGAGAGGAGCCAGGATGTGCGCAGAGTTCTTCCAGTGTACTTTATACAGTCTTTTTTACATTTTATATAACATCCACCATCTACTTTAAATTCCAATTAGGAGTGAGTGGGGGATGATGGGGGAGGGGGGGTGGGGGTGGGGGAGTAGACAGTGTTCTTTTAAGAACAGTGTCTAACATCTGCCTGTGACAGTCATAGCTGGGGAGGAGGCACACACTGACTGGTGATATATCAATATGCTATAATACTGTATTTTAAGTACTACTGGGTATGGGAGATGCCTACTACAACCAGTGGGGCACTGATATATAATCAATACAGTCACACTGACTGAGGGGTGTAATAATGGGTATTATAAGGGATGGGGGACCTACTAGGCTACTACAGTAAGTAAGGGGGATGCGGAAGAGGCACTACAATGCAGTCAACACTAATGTAATTGGGTGTAGTAATAAGTATAAGGTATGGATGCCTGCATTATATATCAGTGCCCCCCTTCCCCCAATCACACACACATACTGATTGTAGCACATTACCAATCCCCTGTTAGCAAGTCCACCATTACTTATAATATTTATTATTGCACCCCTCAGTGACTGTATTGACTATTTATCAGTGACTTTAATGTGACTCCATTATGTGAGGTCTGATAATTAAGTTAGCGAACTGGCTACCGTGCAGTAGCACATTTACCAGTAGGCACCCAAAGCAGCCACAAGGGCCTGGCAGGTCCGAGGGGGCTCGCCGACAGATCATGGAGTCGGGAGGGCATTTCTGATTTCCGAGGAAAAAGTCAGAGTGCTGGTCTACCAGACAAAGAGAAAAAGAATATTTTGCTGCGCCTGTGTTAAGTAATATGCTGAAAATCAAATGAACCTGGAATTTGAGGTGTGGGAACACGCTCGCCGCTATATGGAGATGTGCAATACTCCTAAAAGTTTAACCAGATGCAAAAATTAATAGAGGCGCTCATGAAAAAACCACACACCAGATTTGCACAGGTTCAATAACAACCAAGGAGTCAAATATATTAATAAAAAGTATATATATTTATTAATGACAGTACTCTAATATGAATAAAAATACTAATATATAATAAATAATTCATAAGTACTATTCCTTATGACTTCACTTCATTTGTCAAATACAGAAGTTTAAAAAACACATGAATTGTCTAAGCTTTGATTGTTATACTTAGTATCATTGAGATTTCACTGAACTAGATAATATGTAACAGAGTGTTGCAGTCCTTTTAGAGACGCTGTTGCCACAGCTGCTAGTTCCTGAGCATATCACTGGAACTGCACAAAATAAGAATTGCCAGCATGAAGTATTTGTATATATGTATATAAGATTACCTCTCCAAAGGGGCTGGTGAACCCGAGCGTCCCCGGGTAAGTCCAAGAATTTGCCCAATGGATGGAAAAACTGGAGGGTACGTATGGTATCTCGATGAAACAACCGGCCGCAAGGTTTATTCGATTAGTCTGCTGGTGTCACCTTGTAAATACTGTGCAGATGATGGAAAGCCCTTTATGATGTTGCGTCTATGCTCCAAGAAACGGACTTTTAACTTACGTGTCGTTCTTCCTACATACTGGAGCCCGCAGGGGCAAACCAGCATGTAGATGATGTATTCACTATTACAATTGATGAATGATTTTATAGGATATTCTTCTCTCCGAGGAGACTCAAAGAGGTGCAGGTTGTTCTGGATATAAGAACATGTGGTGCAGTTGCCTGCACCACATCTGTAGCATCCATTAGGTTTATTCCTACGCCAAGAGACTGACGTATTTTGCATCCTGTTATCCACCATTCTTTTATCCACAAAGAGGCTAGGGGCAAGATGTTGTGTCAAGTTCTCTGATTTTTTGAATATAACAGAGGGAGAATGTCCTATAACTGGTTTAAGGATCTTATCCGTCAATAGAATCGGGAAATGTGTGGCTACGACGACCGTCTCCAGCATCCTCCACCCCGTTGTCTACCGGCGGACGGTGCACGTCCAGGTAGTCTGGAAGGAAGTTTCCTCATACAGCTGGGTATTTCTGACGGCGCTTTGACTCAGCAACCATACACCTGCCACTATCCATCATCTGCACAGTATTTACAAGGTGACACCAGCAGACTAATCGAATAAACCTTGCGGCCGGTTGTTTCATCGAGATACCATACGTACCCTCCAGTTTTTCCATCCATTGGGCAAATTCTTGGACTTACCCGGGGACGCTCGGGTTCACCAGCCCCTTTGGAGAGGTAATCTTATATACATATATACAAATACTTCATGCTGGCAATTCTTATTTTGTGCAGTTCCAGTGATATGCTCAGGAACTAGCAGCTGTGGCAACAGCGTCTCTAAAAGGACTGCAACACTCTGTTACATATTATCTAGTTCAGTGAAATCTCAATGATACTAAGTATAACAATCAAAGCTTAGACAATTCATGTGTTTTTTAAACTTCTGTATTTGACAAATGAAGTGAAGTCATAAGGAATAGTACTTATGAATTATTTATTATATATTAGTATTTTTATTCATATTAGAGTACTGTCATTAATAAATATATATATTTTTTATTAATATATTTGACTCCTTGGTTGTTATTGAGCCTGTGCAAATCTGGTGTGTGGTTTTTTCATGAGCGCCTCTATTAATTTTTGCATCAGAGTGCTGGTCTGGCTGAATACTCCCGGCAGACTGTCAGTGACTAGATAGCTACAAGGTGTGATTTTAAGGGCAGCACGGATGGTGTAATGGTTAGCATTACTGCCTCACAGCACTCAGTTCATGAGGTCAATTCCCACCATTGCCCTAACTGTGTGGAGATTGTATATTCTCAACGTACTTGCATGAGTATCCTCCGGCTCCGGGTACTCCGGTTTCCTCCCACAATCCAAAAATATACTGATAGGTTAATTGGCTCCCAACAGACTTAACGCTGGCGTGAATGTGTGTACGTGTACATGTGGCAGGGAATATAGATTGTAAACTCCACTGAGGAACTGATGTGAATGGCCAAATATTCTCTGTAAAGCGCTGCGGAATATGTGTTTGCTATATAAATAACTGGTAATAAATAATATTCAATACACTTGTACAACCAGGGGCATAGCCAGAACTTTGTGGGCTCCATAGCAACATTTTGAAGGGGCCCCCATCTCATTGCTTCTAGAGAGACACTTCTCTGCAGCAGTTGTTAATTGTATGCCCTATAATAGTGCCCTAGTTCATTTTCTGAACCATAGTAGAGCCTTATTTAATGTTATGCCCCATAGTAGTGCCCTAGTTTCTTTTATGAATCACAGTAGTGCTTAAGTTCACCCTATGTCACATTTCAGAGCTGCCAGTACACATTATGCCGCACAGTACCCCCAATTCACATTATGATATATAGTGCTCCCCGTTCATATTGTGCCTCATTACAGTGCCCCGGTTCATATTATATAACAACATAATGCCCTCCAGTTCATTTTATACCACACTACAATAAGCAGGTCCAGGGGCATACCTAGATATATTGCAAGTAAAAAGTTTGTAAGGACCCCTACATACCACCCAATGGGGAAAAATGTATATAACACATGTAACTGTGACAGGGAAGGTGGGCCCCTCTCAGCTCTGGGCCCCATAGCAGCTGCACTGCCTGCACCTATGGTAGCTACGCCCTTGAGTACAACAACCATCCGCCTGCTATAATCAGCTATGGGCAGATTGATGAGCAAACACTGGGGGTCAGCAGGACCTGTCTGCTACAGTTGTGTGGGGGGGGGGGGGGGCACACTGAGGATTGTTTGAGGAAGGGGGCCCCAAATCTGTGTCTTGCTTAGGGCCGCATGAGGTCTAAATCTGCCTCTGATAGTGCAATACTGGCCTTGAATGTAAGAGTTACTATTGCTGCGACAGAGCAATCTGTCCATGTGAGAGCTGGCTTTCTTTTGGTTCTACTACTACAGTATTATGGTATTAAAGTATTAACAGTATTAAAAAGTAAAAAAAGTTTATAAAAAAAATAAATATAGTAGAAGATACTGTGGCCCTTTGGAACCCCCACCCCCAATGACTAGTTAGGCGTTTGGAAGTTTTAAATGAGCTAAATTGGACCAATAATTACACGTCAATAATTCCAGGTCCACAGGAATTTTTCCGATTGAAAATGACACAACCAATTGGATATGACTGTATGTATATCCTACTCCCCCCCCCCCCCCCATCCAAGAAAATATTAGCAGTAGCCCTAATCAGGTCTGTAGAGGTACTGGGTGGGGGGTGGCATAATGTAAGGAGGTGCAACCACGCTTCATTACACACAACAGCAGAAAATTGCTTCAATACTCCAAGGGGGTCACGCCAGGAGCTGAAGGGATGGGGGGTGCATCTATGTGATCACGCCCACCTCTTACAGTCAGAGGAGACTGCTCCATCTGCTCAGTGGCATCCACAGTCCAGCACACAGCAGTATATGCTGGACGGGGGGAAAGCAGGCAGAAGTTGCTGACAGATGGAGGGGGGTAAGGTGGCATGCGACAGAACCAGGCCTCCACTGTAGTACCCACCTCCCCACTCAGCGCCACTGGCATTACTCATTTTTAAACAGATATGTGCTAATAAAAATTATTTTATGATTAATTAGTTTTTCAGTATTTTTGTGATATTTTTGTGCTGTTGCCTTCCTGGGATGGAGTTAGCAGAACAGGTAGCTCTTCACTTCAATACCACCACAATACTTGATTCTGTTGATTATCTCCCCATCTTGCCTGCTTCACTAAGAAGCAGGCAGGTGCTGGAGATCTGCCTACTCTCCCAGGAGAGCAGGCAAGTACAGTCTATGCATTCATTACTATGTAGATTCAGACTTATTTTGGTCTATGCCTCACATTTAGAAAGGCAGAATGGTATCGAGGGGTGTGTAAGTAGTATTGACAAAGTTCAGTAAGGGCATGTTCACGAGAAATGCAGCTCATGCAGATCATAAACAAAGACACATGCATCTATCATGAGGCATATGTATTTTGGGTGTTCTTACAAAGGAAGGTATTCTTGAGTCTGTGGTTTTATGCTATCTCAGCCATTCCCTGGATTTTTTGCAGTATAGTCAGGGCCAAAACTAGATGTGTGTGAGCAGTGCTGTCCCACAGGGTGCAGGGATCTGGAGGTGGTGCTTTCACTGCCCCTCACCACCTGCCTGTGGCTTGCAGGATGTCTGGAACTGCACCCTTCAGTCAGTACTGCTACTGCAGAGCCACCCAGAGCATCCAAAGGACACTCTGGGCAGGCACTCTCCAGCTGCAGAGCTTCCCAGAGCATCCTTAGGGTGCTCAAGGCAGAGCTTTACTTCCCAGAGCTGTAGCTCCCACCCTAGGCATGACATCATGATGAGGTTTAGGGCACGTGCCGCACTGGGCACACTACCGCCCCAAGTTGAATGTATTGGCTGGAGGTGGTGGAACTTTATGACATCTTCAAGCACCAATGCAATTATATCATCAATCCCCACGCCTCTTGATTACCAGTGATCACATCTATCTGGGCAGATCTTTTAGGTAAACCTACCTCATTGAACCCCTGCTGTGCAGAAGACAAGTGGGACTTCTCTTCAGCACTTTTTCCGTAGAAATTGAGGATGAGTCCCAATTGTCTTTAGCAATTATACTGAGAAAAGCCCCTTCTCCCTTCCTTTATAAGGTTACCACTTTGCTGTCACGTGGGGATGCCTATTGAACAATGGGGGTCATTCCGAGTTGTTCGCTCGTTGCCGATTTTCGCAACGGAGCGATTAAGGCGAAAATGCGCATGCGCTAAGTATTTTAGCACAAAACTTAGTAGATTTACTCACGTCCGAACAAAGAATTTCCATCGTTGAAGTGATCGGAGTGTGATTGACAGGAAGTGGGTGTTTCTGGGCGGAAACTGCCCATTTTCTGGGAGTGTGCGGAAAAACGCAGGCATGCCAGGATAAAACTCGGGAGTGTCTGGAGAAACAGGGGAGTGGCTGGCCGAACGCAGGGCGTGTTTGTGATGTCAAACCAGGAACGAAATGGGCTGAGCTGTTCGCAGTGTAGGAGTAAGTCTCGAGCTACTCAGAAACTGCTAAGAAATTCTATTCGCAATTCTGCTAATCTTTCGTTCGCAATTCTGCTAAGCTAAGATACACTCCCAGAGGGCGGCGGCCTAGCGTGTGCAATGCTGCTAAAAGCAGCTAGCGAGCGAACAACTCGGAATGACCCCCTATGATTGCTGCAGTATACATTTGGTATATGTGTCTATGCGGCATATTTACCACAATATACATTTAAAGTGTGGTTGTGGTGTAATATTTTTGCCTAAATTCGCAATTAGAAAATATCCCTTAAATGTATCAAAAGTCACTTGCAGGGACAGCGCATGCAAGAAAGCTCTGTCCCTGAAAATAACCTCAGCACAATTCTCACTGTATTTGTCAGAGAAAATGCAGTAAGAATGTGTGTGCGCATGCGCTGACCGACTCTCCACAGTTGTCACCCCCAGCTTCTGCTGCAATGCCGTTTCTTGCCTCTGCTGCCACTCCCTCATGCTCCCAGGTCAGTAGAGAGCATGGCCGAGTCCAGGTACTTTTCAGGAGGCGTGGCCTTCTTATGGGAGGCTTGGCCCTGCTCACTTAGAAAAACATACAGAAAAAATAGTACTTTAAGTGCCTCCCTGGCCACAGTGCAGCCTAGAACACAGCAGCAGCAGCATGTATAGGGCTGAGGAGAAGAGCTGCAAGTGCTGTGGCCATGTGAGGTGGGATGGAAACTTGGGTCCCTCCACCAGTCCTGGGCATTGGTAAATAGTACCTGTGCGCCCCCCTCTCAGCACCACTGCGTGCTCAAACTGTGTCTACCCCAGGCCTCCTACTGATGTCCGGCTCCCTGACTCCACAATTGCTGGTGCATCCTGCCTCCCTTTCTGCTCTCCAGTCAACGCTGATCGCTGTTCTATACCCCTCTGCTACTGTCCGGCCACCTCTCCTGTGCCTTGTGTAAAAATGAAATAAATATAAACTTGCATGCATTGGAAAGCTTTCACAGCATCTCTGCTGACTTCACATATCAGGTGATTGGGTCACAAAGAGGAGGTCACCGATCACCGGACCCTGGGTTCAAGTATGTTTTATTTTATTTCTGTCCAATACTTATGTGATCAGTCTGTGGTCTACTAAGACACACTAGTCTGATCTCAGGCATCGGGTCCAGGCTTTGCTGAGCCTTTCAGATGTAAGGCAGAGTAGAGAAGGAATCAGAGAACTGGAGGGAAGCCTGGATAATGCTATCTAAAGAAACTGTTATTATCGCACCCTTCTGTTCTTTCTTCATTTCAGCATTAGTAAATTTGGACAGATCGCAGTTCCCATTAAAAGTATGAGAAATGTGATCTGATTACTAAAAAGAATTTAATATTATGTATACACTAGAAAAGAGGCGCCTAAGAGGAGATATTATTATCTTCAAATATGTAAAGGGACATCACAAACAGTTATCAGAGGAATTATTTTTTAAAAGTACACAGTTTAGGACACGTGGGCACTCACTGCGACTGGAGGAGAGAAAGTTCCGAACACAACGGAGGAAAGGGTTCTTCACTGTTAGGGCAATCAGGATGTGGAATTCCCTGCCAGGGAAGGTGGTAATGGCGGACTCTGTAATTGGATTTAAAAAAGGAATGGATATATTTCTGAATGAAAAAGCTATCCAAGGTTATAATACTTAAAATATCAACGTGGTTAATCCGGGTGTAACATGAGTTATAGTAGCTAACTAGTCATAAAACATTATTTAGCAAGTATGTAGAATCATTACAACTTAAAACAGGTTGAACACGATGGGCAATTTGCCTCTATTCAACCTCAAATACTATGTTACTAAGGGTTTGGAGGAGCATTTAGTGAATTCTTCTACAATTGCCCATTGGTACATTTAGGTGACACTAATATAATGTAAAAAGCTACCCTTTTTCACATTAATTTTATAAAAATAATATTTCTAAGTATGCACCTGTTAGTGCAAAGGGTTGCATGGTGGTTAGCACTGCTACCCCCCCCCCCCCCACAGCCCTGGTCCCATAGACTGTATTCTGTCCAAGGTACAGTACAATCTGTGTGACTTTGTATGTCCTCCCTGTATTTACATGGTTTTCCTTCCAGTGCCCCAACTTCTACCAACTTAGTGGAGGTTAATGTAAATGTGGGAATGCATGTATTTTTTTTGTCAGAACATTTGTACTGGAGGTTTTTTTTAAAAAGTACGTCACTGTTAAGTTATTTGGGTACTTACTATTCTAGATTTAGAAAAGTGTATTAAGCTTTAACGTATTCACACATACTTCAGTCACATGTAGACGATACATGGCTGTGGAGTTATAAGCAATAGCAAGTGTCAGACTACGGCATGAAGGACCCACCAGAAAAATGCAGTGGTAGGTGCCCACACCACTGGCAATGGTGTATCTATAATGCCCTGCACATAATATAATTATACTTACCTCTCCGGAGTCCCGCATCGGCTGGCACTGCAGACTGAATTCACATGGGGAAGGGGGGAGGGGGGGGGGGGGGTGTTGCACAGACCTAGAACACAGACCCTCTCATCTCTTAATCTGTCTCTGGTTATAAAACGCATGCACACCATTTTCTGGGATGGAAGAGACCAGCTTCCGCCACTACATGTACAGGCTTGGACTGGCCCACAGGGGTACAGGGGAAACCACCAGTGGGCCCCACTGCCTGGGGGCCCACCTCCTGCTCTAAGGATCAGGTTCTAGACTGTGCACTTGAATTATACATTATACATATGTTACCTTATACCGGACTATTGTGCATTTTCTATAGTGCATTGCTGTTATTAATCTGTTATTAATCTGGCACATTATCATGCATGCAGAAGTTTAATTTACTGTATATATTTATGAAGGGGCCCTGACGTTGCACTCTAATGGTTAGTCAAACCAATGGCCACACCCCCTCTGCAGACTGGCCACACCCATAACATGGGCCCCTACCACTGCATTCCCCCGGTGGGCCCTACATGCCCCAGTCCGACACTGTACATGTATTACTATATTAGGCTATTACAAGTGTCTGTCTGCCCTGTTAACTATTATATACAAACTGTATAGTAATTATTTTTACTTCTATATTATATTGGTTATATTGACCTATCCCCGTTATGACTATTATAGGTGATTGATTGATTGATTGATTGAAAGAAAGTAGTTTTTATCATATTTTGAGAATAAATGAAAATGCATGTAATTTTTTTTTTCTTGTACTAATACACTAATCTCCTACTAAAAGTAGAAAGCTGTAGTGTAGCTGAATATTGTTTGAATGGACTGTTAAAGCACTTAATTTTATCATCAGTCTGCTTTAGTGGTTTACATTAATAATAGATGATGAAAGGCAGGGGGAAAATCCAAAACTGAGTAGTATTTAACAAATGCCCTCCACATACATATAGTATATTTTTCTACTGTTGTAAGTTGAGAGCAATAAAATTGAAACTCATAACTGTCTAGAGATTTGCTGATTTACGTCTACAGTGTGTTCAACAGAGTGGGAAACTTTTACCAATTATAGACATCTATTTTTAAGTCAATGCACATGTAAGCAGAGCTTAACCTTGGAATGACCCTTACATTTTCTGTAATCAGGATTTAAAAAAAAAAAAAATATTTTTTTTTAAAATGCAGGTTTACAGTAGTGATGTGCACCGGAAATTTTTCGGGTTTTGTGTTTTGGTTTTGGATTCGGTTCCGCGGCCGTGTTTTGGATTCGGACGCGTTTTGGCAAAACCTCCCTGAAAATTTTTTGTCGGATTCGGGTGTGTTTTGGATTCGGGTGTTTTTTACAAAAAACCTCAAAAACAGCTTAAATCATAGAATTTGGGGGTCATTTTGATCCCATAGTATTATTAACCTCAATAACCATAATTTACACTCATTTCCAGTCTATTCTGAACACCTCACACCTCACAATATTATTTTTAGTCCTAAAATTTGCACCGAGGTCACTGGATGGCTAAGCTAGCAACCCAAGTGGCCGACACAAACACCTGGCCCATCTAGGAGTGGCACTGCAGTGTCAGACAGGATGGCACTTCAAAAAAATAGTTCCCAAACAGCACATGATGCAAAGAAAAAAAGAGGCGCAATGAGCTAGCTGTGTGACTAAGCTAAGCGACCCAAGTGGCCGACACAAACACCTGGCCCATCTAGGAGTGGCACTGCAGTGTCAGACAGGATGGCAGATTTAAAAAATAGTCCCCAAACAGCACATGATGCAAAGAAAAAAAGAGGTGCACCAAGGTCGCTGGATGGCTAAGCTAAGCGACCCAAGTGGCCGACACAAACACCTGGCCCATCTAGGAGTGGCACTGCAGTGTCAGACAGGATGGCAGATTTAAAAAATAGTCCCCAAATAGCACATGATGCAAAGAAAAAAAGAGGTGCACCAAGGTCGCTGGATGGCTAAGCTAAGCGACCCAAGTGGCCGACACAAACACCTGGCCCATCTAGGAGTGGCACTGCAGTGTCACACAGGATGGCAGATTTAAAAAATAGTCCCCAAACAGCACATGATGCAAAGAAAAAAAGAGGTGCAATGAGGTAGCTATGTGGCTAAGCGACCCAAGTGGCTGACACAAACACCTGGCCCATCTAGGAGTGGCACTGCAGTTTTCTAGCGAGAGGATGAGTGCTTCCATCCTCATGTGAATCTGAACCACTAGCCATGAACATAGGCCAGGGCCTCAGCCGTTCCTTGCCACTCCGTGTCGTAAATGGCATATTGGCAAGTTTACGCTTCTCATCAGACGCTTTTAATTTTGATTTTTGGGTCATTTTACTGAACTTTTGTAGTATACTTGTTGACACAGAGATAGTGCAATGGACTACTGTACCATACTGCTATATATATACTGGTGGTCACAGCAACATTCTGCACTGTCCCCTCCTACTATATACTGCGCACAACTAAAATGCAGCACAGGTATGGATGCATAGTATACTTGACGACACAGAGGTAGAGCAGTGGACTACTGTACCGTACTGCTATATATCTACTGGTGGTCACAGCAACATTTTGCACTGTCCCCTCCTACTATATACTGTGCACAACTAAAATGCAGCACAGGTATGGATGCATAGTATACTTGACGACACAGAGGTAGAGCAGTGGACTACTGTACCGTACTGCTATATATATATATATACTGGTGGTCAGCAAAATTCTGCACTGTCCTCCTACTATATATACTGCGCACAACTAAAATGCAGCACAGGTATGGATGGATAGTATACTTGACGACACAGAGGTAGAGTAGTGGACTACTGTACCGTACTGCTATATATATACTGGTGGTCAGCAAAATTCTGCACTGTCTTCCTACTATATATACTGTGCACAACTAAAATGCAGCACAGGTATGGATGGATAGTATACTTGACGACACAGAGGTAGGTAGAGCAGTGGACTACTGTACCGTACTGCTATATATATACTGGTGGTCAGCAAAATTCTGCACTGTCCTCCTACTATATATACTGCGCACAACTAAAATGCAACACAGGTATGGATGGATAGTAAACTTGATGACACAGAGGTAGGTAGAGCAGTGGACTACTGTATCGTACTGCTATATATAAACTGGTGGTCAGCAAAATTCTGCACTGCTCTCCTACTATATATACTGCGCACAACTAAAGTGTAGCACAGGTATGGATGGATAGTATACTTGACGACACAGAGGTAGGTAGAGCAGTGGACTGCTGTACCATACTGCTATATATATGCTGGTAGTCAGCAAAATTCTGCACTGTCCTCCTACTATATATACTGCGCACAACTAAAATGCAGCACAGGTATGGCTGGATAGTATACTTGACGTCACGGAGGTAGGTAGAGCAGTCGACCACTGTACCGTACTGCTATATATATACTGGTGATCAGCAAAATTCTGCAGTGTCCTCCTATTATATATACTGCGCACAACTAAAATGCACCACAGGTATGGATGGATAGTATACTTGACGACACAGAGGTAGGTAGAGCAGTGGACTACTGTACCGTACTGCTATATATATATATATATATATATATATATATATATACTGGTGGTCAGCAAAATTCTGCACTGTCCTCCCAGTGGCAAACGCAGGATTTTCATGGGGGGGTTTCCAGAACTGGGTGGAGCCAAGCACGGGGGCGGGGACTGAGGTGACCCAGTATATGCTGGGTCTGTAAAACTAGTGTGTCTGTGTATATATATATATATATATATACATATCTATATATGTACACATATATACCATATATACACCTATATATATATATAAATATATATATATATATAATATACACATAGCATATTAAACATGCATATATATATATATCCATTTAAAGCTTCTCACACTCGCTTACAAAGCCCTCACCCACTCCTCTCCCATCTACATCTCTGATCTTATCTCCCTTTACACTCCCACCCGTCCTCTTCGCTCTGCTAATGCACGACGACTCTCCTACCTACGGATTACCTCCTCCCACTCCTACCTCCAAGATTTTTCACGTGCTGCCCCACTTCTTTGGAATTCCCGACCTTTCCCCCTCAGACTCTACACCTCTCTACAAAACTTCAAACGGGCTCTCAAGACCCACTTCTTCACCAAACCCAGCCAAATCTCATCCTAACCCTCTGTTCCACATTCTCTATGTACCCCATCTGTGTCACCCCTGTCTGTCCACCTCTCCCCTTTAGAATGTAAGCTCTCACGAGCAGGGCCCTCTTCCCTCATTTGCTTATCCTTTGTCTTACTTTAATAATCTTCAACTGCACCACATCCAGCAGTCTTCTGCCACCTGATACTTATTCAGGTGTTATCTGCTGATGTAACTATGTTTATTTACCCTGTATTTGTCCTATACTGTCATCAACTGTAAGTTGCTGTTTTCCTGTTTGATTATTTATGTACTCTGTAATTGGGCGCTGCGGAACCCTTGTGGCGCCATATAAATAAAGGATAATAATATATATATATATATATATATATATATACATACAGTACACGTATATATACGCATGTACATGGATATATATGTATTATAATTAAAATAAAGTAAACTTTTATGAAGCACTTACAAGTGCCACCAGGAAGAGAGCAGGCTGCAGAGGACGCTAGACAGCCATTAACAATACTCATGCACCATTAAAAAAAAAAAAAAAAAAAATTGGGTGGAGGGGGGTTTCTGGGTACTCTGAAACCCCCCCTGGGTGCGCCACTGCCTCCTACTATATATACTGTGCACAACTAAAATGCAGCACAGGTATGGATGGATAGTATACTTGACGACACAGAGGTAGGTAGATTTGTGGACTACTGTACCGTACTGCTATATATATACTAGTGGTCAGCAAAATTCTGCACTGTCCTCCTACTATATATACTGCGCACAACTAAAATGCAGCACAGGTATGGATGGATAGTATACTTGACGACACAGAGGTAGGTAGAGCAGTGGACTACTGTACCGTACTGCTATATATATACTGGTGGTCAGCAAAATTCTGCACTGTCCTCCTACTATATATACTGCGCACAACTAAAATGCAGCACAGGTATGGATGGATAGTATACTTGACGACACAGAGGTAGGTAGAGCAGTGAATGACTGTACCGTACTGCTATATAATACTGGCGGTCAGCAAAATTTGCACTGTCCTTCTACTATATACTACAATGCAGCACAGATATGGAGCGTTTTTAAGGCAGAGAACGTAGATATTTTCAGCACACTGAGCACAGATATTTGCAAGCACACTGAGCACAGATTTTGCAGCACACTGAGCACAGATATTTGCAGCACACTGAACACAGAAACTGAGAGAACGCTGCACGTCCACTCGCTATCATCTCTAATGCATGAGTGAAAATGGCGGCGACGCGCGGCTCTTTATATAGAATACAAATCTCGCGAGAATCCGACAGCGGGATGATGACGTTCGGGCGCACTCGGGTTAACCGAGCAAGGCGGGAAGATCCGAGTCTGCCTCGGAACCGTGTAAAATGGGTGAAGTTCGGGGGGGTTCGGATCTCGAGGAACTAAACCCGCTCATCACTAGTTTACAGTATTGTGATTTTCACCTGCAAATTATTACGATTTCATTTTTCTATTGTCTTGTCTTCCGTTTATAAAGCAATGGATTGCTTGCCCTTGGTGCTCATTTTATTTTCATTCCTATCCTCCAGTTGATAATGGTATGCTTTTTTCCTGTTAATTGATGGTTTAAACGTTTACATTTAACAGCTCTTATGCTCTAGTTAGCATTAATGGTTAACTCTTCTAGAGTTAAACATTAGTGGGTCTGCAGGCTAGCTGTCTGTCACGTTTACTCTTGTTGAAGTTCATATACAATATCTATAAAAAGAAAAAGGTGTTAAAATATGTGAAAGTGCAAAAACTGAAGAACATTCCAATCTTCAAGAAAAATAATGGAAAAGAAAACCCCCCACACATTGATCTCAGCGGTTTATTGTGTTTTGCCACTGAGCTTATGTTGACTCTTTTTGGAGTAGTTATGTTCCAATATCAGTTATTACATACGCATATTATAAATTGTAATTCAGAAGACCTTACATTTACATGAAATACGAGGGGTATGCAGTAGGATTCCGGATGTGCAGTGAATAGGTAGAGTAGACACAATGGGCGAGTTTCAAATGATTTTCCGCTGGCAGCCACTATATGTCACCCAAACGAAGCTAATCAATTGTAGTTCCGTTCAGGCGTGAAGGCTGCCGGCATCTGCATTTCAGCTCGCACCCGCCACAGTGCCGCCTACCAGTATCTGAAGAAGGGGCTGCATTGGGGAGCTTCATTTATAGCTCTTTGCTTCCCTCCTCTGCAGCACATTCTGGTCCTCAGCTTCTTTCTTCAGCTGCTGGCCCATCCTGAGCAACATCTTTTGATAGAAAGAACCCCTGCCTTTCAAACAAAGGTTTGTGGGTACCATAATGGGAGCGAGAACACTTTTACTGCTGTCCCCCATTTTTTGTATTTTTATAATATCTGAAGTGGATGGGGCTTAATGACATCTTGGTGCCTACTCCCTCCAAGGAACTATTACGGAGGGAGAGGGAGGATTTTATTTAAGTAAACCCCCCACCCTCTACATTTAAACCCTTGTAGTGCTTAGCAGTGAAAGGATCAAAAGTCTGCTCAAAGATATAACATATCTGTAAGGGGTAGATGTCCCATGATACATCTGTATAATGAAAAAAAAAATGTTAACGAGGTAAAAATCTAATTGTATAAACATATCTAGAATGCAATCTTTTACAACTATTGCATTGCTAAAATACAAACTTCTCTATTGGACAATTGTACTTATGAACAGCAGCGGCTCCTACCTTTTTGGAGGAAGAGGGCTGCCACCTGGTCTCCCCCTCCTTGTACCCGCTGTGGCCGTCACCTGGGTCCCGGCACCTGTGCTATGTACAGTTCACAGACGCCAGGTCACGGCGCAATTGCGATGACAGTACTGCGTATGCGCAAAACCACGGCTACTATGGACTGCATCGATTGCAGCCCATAGAAGCTGGCTAGGGCTGACGAGGCAGGGAGTTGGCTTCATACAGGAAGCTAGCTATCTGCCTATTGCAGCCCAGTGTGGCAGTCCCGGAGGGAGGAAACACATCCCAATGAGACTGCCTGTGGTGTCTGTGACTGGTAGGTAGGACTTTCAATAGGAAGTCACTGCCAGTCACAGTGAAACCATCTAGCATCTGGCTTCACTGTCAGTGAGCTGGGTGGCATATTTTACCTGGGGGACTGCAGTCCGCCACTGCTTATGAATATTAAGAAATGCACAACTATACAGCAATGTGACAATAGAAAATATTGTATCACAAACCATGTTGCTGTTTAATACCACTAGTAAGTAATGGCCCATCTAAACTGGTAATAAAAACTGAAGTCTTCACTTCATGCATTTGCAAATAAATTGTAATATATTGTATGCAATCCACTACTTCAAGTGTACTTTCACTAATAAGATAGTGATTCCTCTTTTAAAGAAGAAATAGAAAACTTTATTCATAACATAACACCAATGATTAAATCATTTTATTTACTATAATGAGAATTACAGTATGTCAACTTTGGCTGATCTGCCAAATCATTTTATGCAGTTTACTAATAGGTATACACTACTACTACTCTGTGGCACTATGTGCAAGGAATATACTACTACTCTGTAGCATTATGTGTAAGCGGCACTACTACTACAATGTGTCATAATGTGTAAAGGGCACAACTACTGTGCAGGCATAATGTGTAAGGGGCAATGCTACGGTGTGGCTTAATGTGCAAGGGGCTTTACTATGTGGGGTGTACTGTGCAAGGGGCACTACTACTGAGTGGCATACCATGCAAGGGGTATTACTACTGAGTGGTTTACTGTGCAAGGGGCACTACTACTATGTGGCATAACGTGTGTAAGAGACACTACTGTGTGGTGTATTTGAATTGTGGGTACTATTGTGGGGCCTCTTTTATTATTTGTGGCTTAATCCCCAAAACATGGAAATATTTAGTATCACCTTAATGTATCGCTGTGAGAAAGAGAAATCCTGGGCCCCGGTACAACATCCTCCCAGCCCCCACCCCATTGAGAGGATGTGGCCACAGTATGTATGTATATATATATAGAGAGAGAGATACAGTATATATATATATATATATATATATATATATATATATAGATAGATATAGATATATATAGAGATATATAGATAGATATCTATCTGTGTGTGTGTATATATATGTGTGTATATATGTGTGTATATATATATATATATATATATATATATATATACATATATATATTTAAGAAAGGTAAAGTTTCCCCAGGGAGCTGGTGATTTTCTTTGGTATATCAAAAATTGTCACTTATAATGAAAATTCATAAGAAATAGACTTATTTATTTAATAAAATACAGTAAAATAAGCTGTATCACAATATGTCCAAAGTGACAATCAACAAAGTTTCATACAAATATTTGTGTTGGTAACAATTCATTTCAGTCACATATCAACATGATGATTGATCTTCCTTGAAGATAAGACAAAAACCGCTGTCTTAACCCAACGCGTTTCGTCCTACGGACTTCATCAGGGGTTATATTTATAATCAAAGGATCACAGTATGGATAAGCAACTTAGCGTATCTTCAAAGATAAATAAAAACACTTAAAAGCGATATCGAACTAGATCACCACATGGGATATCAATTCAGCAGATAATTAGATGTAATTCATTCTACTGAGCCAAATTATGTTTGGAGATTTCTGAGAGCAATTGTATTTAATAGAGATGAGCGGGTTCGGTTTCTCTGAATCCGAACCCGCCAGAACTTCATGTTTTTTTTCACGGGTCCGAGCGACTCGGATCTTCCCGCCTTGCTCGGTTAACCCGAGCGCGCCTGAACGTCATCATGACGCTGTCGGATTCTCGCGAGGCTCGGATTCTATCGCGAGACTCGGATTCTATATAAGGAGCCGCGCGTCGCCGCCATTTTCACACGTGCATTGAGATTGATAGGGAGAGGACGTGGCTGGCGTCCTCTCCGTTTAGAATAGATTAGAGAGACACTTGATTTACTAATTTTGGGGAGCATTAGGAGTACTCAGTAGTGTACAGTGCAGAGTTTTGCTGATAGTGACCAGTGACCACCAGTTTTATTTATAATCCGTTCTCTGCCTGAAAAAAGCGATACACAGCACACAGTGACTCAGTCACATACCATATCTGTGTGCACTGCTCAGGCTCAGGCCAGTGTGCTGCATCATCTATTATCTATATATAAATAATATTATATATATCTGTCATACTGCTCAGCTCACACAGCTTATAATTGTGGGGGAGACTGGGGAGCACTACTGCAGTGCCAGTTATAGGTTATAGCAGGAGCCAGGAGTACATAATATATTATATAGTGAGTGACCACCAGACACACAGTGCAGTTTATTTAATATATCCGTTCTCTGCCTGAAAAAAGCGATACACACAGTGACTCAGTCAGTCACATACCATATCTGTGTGCACTGCTCAGGCTCAGGCCAGTGTGCTGCATCATCTATATATATATTATATATCTGTCTGACTGCTCAGCTCACACAGCTTATAATTGTGGGGGAGACTGGGGAGCACTACTGCAGTGCCAGTTATAGGTTATAGCAGGAGCCAGGAGTACATAATATTATATTAAAATTAAACAGTGCACACTTTTGCTGCAGGAGTGCCACTGCCAGTGTGACTAGTGACCAGTGACCTGACCACCAGTATATATAATATTAGTAGTATACTATCTCTTTATCAACCAGTCTATATTAGCAGCAGACACAGTACAGTGCGGTAGTTCACGGCTGTGGCTACCTCTGTGTCGGCACTCGGCAGCCCGTCCATAATTGTATATACCACCTAACCGTGGTTTTTTTTTCTTTCTTTATACATACATACTAGTTACGAGTATACTATCTCTTTATCAACCAGTCTATATATTAGCAGCAGACACAGTACAGTGCGGTAGTTCACGGCTGTGGCTACCTCTGTGTCGGCACTCGGCAGCCCGTCCATAATTGTATATACCACCTAACCGTGGTTTTTTTTTCTTTCTTTATACATACATACTAGTTACGAGTATACTATCTCTTTATCAACCAGTCTATATATTAGCAGCAGACACAGTACAGTGCGGTAGTTCACGGCTGTGGCTACCTCTGTGTCGGCACTCGGCAGCCCGTCCATAATTGTATATACCACCTAACCGTGGTTTTTTTTTCTTTCTTTATACATACATACTAGTTACGAGTATACTATCTCTTTATCAACCAGTCTATATATTAGCAGCAGACACAGTACAGTGCGGTAGTTCACGGCTGTGGCTACCTCTGTGTCGGCACTCGGCAGCCCGTCCATAATTGTATATACCACCTAACCGTGGTTTTTTTTTCTTTCTTTATACATACATACTAGTTACGAGTATACTATCTCTTTATCAACCAGTCTATATATTAGCAGCAGACACAGTACAGTGCGGTAGTTCACGGCTGTGGCTACCTCTGTGTCGGCACTCGGCAGCCCGTCCATAATTGTATATACCACCTAACCGTGGTTTTTTTTTCTTTCTTTATACATACATACTAGTTACGAGTATACTATCTCTTTATCAACCAGTCTATATATTAGCAGCAGACACAGTACAGTGCGGTAGTTCACGGCTGTGGCTACCTCTGTGTCGGCACTCGGCAGCCCGTCCATAATTGTATATACCACCTAACCGTGGTTTTTTTTTCTTTCTTTATACATACATACTAGTTACGAGTATACTATCTCTTTATCAACCAGTCTATATATTAGCAGCAGACACAGTACAGTGCGGTAGTTCACGGCTGTGGCTACCTCTGTGTCGGCACTCGGCAGCCCGTCCATAATTGTATATACCACCTAACCGTGGTTTTTTTTTCTTTCTTTATACATACATACTAGTTACGAGTATACTATCTCTTTATCAACCAGTCTATATATTAGCAGCAGACACAGTACAGTGCGGTAGTTCACGGCTGTGGCTACCTCTGTGTTGGCACTCGGCAGCCCGTCCATAATTGTATATACCACCTAACCGTGGTTTTTTTTTCTTTCTTTATACATACATACTAGTTACGAGTATACTATCTCTTTATCAACCAGTCTATATATTAGCAGCAGACACAGTACAGTGCGGTAGTTCACGGCTGTGGCTACCTCTGTGTCGGCACTCGGCAGCCCGTCCATAATTGTATATACCACCTAACCGTGTTTTTTTTTTCTTTCTTTATACATACATACTAGTTACGAGTATACTATCTCTTTATCAACCAGTCTATATATTAGCAGCAGACACAGTACAGTGCGGTAGTTCACGGCTGTGGCTACCTCTGTGTCGGCACTCGGCAGCCCATCCATAATTGTATATACCACCTAACCGTGGTTTTTTTTTCTTTCTTTATACATACATACTAGTTACGAGTATACTATCTCTTTATCAACCAGTCTATATATTAGCAGCAGACACAGTACAGTGCGGTAGTTCACGGCTGTGGCTACCTCTGTGTCGGCACTCGGCAGCCCGTCCATAATTGTATATACCACCTAACCGTGGTTTTTTTTTCTTTCTTTATACATACATACTAGTTACGAGTATACTATCTCTTTATCAACCAGTCTATATATTAGCAGCAGACACAGTACAGTGCGGTAGTTCACGGCTGTGGCTACCTCTGTGTCGGCACTCGGCAGCCCGTCCATAATTGTATATACCACCTAACCGTGGTTTTTTTTTCTTTCTTTATACATACATACTAGTTACGAGTATACTATCTCTTTATCAACCAGTCTATATATTAGCAGCAGACACAGTACAGTGCGGTAGTTCACGGCTGTGGCTACCTCTGTGTCGGCACTCGGCAGCCCGTCCATAATTGTATATACCACCTAACCGTGGTTTTTTTTTCTTTCTTTATACATACATACTAGTTACGAGTATACTATCTCTTTATCAACCAGTCTATATATTAGCAGCAGACACAGTACAGTGCGGTAGTTCACGGCTGTGGCTACCTCTGTGTCGGCACTCGGCAGCCCGTCCATAATTGTATATACCACCTAACCGTGGTTTTTTTTTCTTTCTTTATACATACATACTAGTTACGAGTATACTATCTCTTTATCAACCAGTCTATATATTAGCAGCAGACACAGTACAGTGCGGTAGTTCACGGCTGTGGCTACCTCTGTGTCGGCACTCGGCAGCCCGTCCATAATTGTATATACCACCTAACCGTGGTTTTTTTTCTTTCTTTATACATACATACTAGTTACGAGTATACTATCTCTTTATCAACCAGTCTATATATTAGCAGCAGACACAGTACAGTGCGGTAGTTCACGGCTGTGGCTACCTCTGTGTCGGCACTCGGCAGCCCGTCCATAATTGTATATACCACCTAACCGTGTTTTTTTTTTCTTTCTTTATACATACATACTAGTTACGAGTATACTATCTCTTTATCAACCAGTCTATATATTAGCAGCAGACACAGTACAGTGCGGTAGTTCACGGCTGTGGCTACCTCTGTGTCGGCACTCGGCAGCCCGTCCATAATTGTATATACCACCTAACCGTGGTTTTTTTTCCTTTCTTTATACATACATACTAGTTACGAGTATACTATCTCTTTATCAACCAGTCTATATTAGCAGCAGACACAGTACAGTGCGGTAGTTCACGGCTGTGGCTACCTCTGTGTCGGCACTCGGCAGCCCGTCCATAATTGTATACTAGTATCCAATCCATCCATCTCCATTGTTTACCTGAGGTGCCTTTTAGTTGTGCCTATTAAAATATGGAGAACAAAAATGTTGAGGTTCCAAAATTAGGGAAAGATCAAGATCCACTTCCACCTCGTGCTGAAGCTGCTGCCACTAGTCATGGCCGAGACGATGAAATGCCAGCAACGTCGTCTGCCAAGGCCGATGCCCAATGGCATAGTACAGAGCATGTCAAAACCAAAACACCAAATATCAGTAAAAAAAAGGACTCCAAAACCTAAAATAAAATTGTCGGAGGAGAAGCGTAAACTTGCCAATATGCCATTTACCACACGGAGTGGCAAGGAACGGCTGAGGCCCTGGCCTATGTTCATGGCTAGTGGTTCAGCTTCACATGAGGATGGAAGCACTCAGCCTCTCGCTAGAAAACTGAAAAGACTCAAGCTGGCAAAAGCACCGCAAAGAACTGTGCGTTCTTTGAAATCCCAAATCCACAAGGAGAGTCCAATTGTGTCGGTTGCGATGCCTGACCTTCCCAACACTGGACGTGAAGAGCATGCGCCTTCCACCATTTGCACGCCCCCTGCAAGTGCTGGAAGGAGCACCCGCAGTCCAGTTCCTGATAGTCAGATTGAAGATGTCAGTGTTGAAGTACACCAGGATGAGGAGGATATGGGTGTTGCTGGCGCTGGGGAGGAAATTGACCAGGAGGATTCTGATGGTGAGGTGGTTTGTTTAAGTCAGGCACCCGGGGAGACACCTGTTGTCCGTGGGAGGAATATGGCCGTTGACATGCCAGGTGAAAATACCAAAAAAATCAGCTCTTCGGTGTGGAGGTATTTCACCAGAAATGCGGACAACAGGTGTCAAGCCGTGTGTTCCCTTTGTCAAGCTGTAATAAGTAGGGGTAAGGACGTTAACCACCTCGGAACATCCTCCCTTATACGTCACCTGCAGCGCATTCATAATAAGTCAGTGACAAGTTCAAAAACTTTGGGTGACAGCGGAAGCAGTCCACTGACCAGTAAATCCCTTCCTCTTGTAACCAAGGTCACGCAAACCACCCCACCAACTCCCTCAGTGTCAATTTCCTCCTTCCCCAGGAATGCCAATAGTCCTGCAGGCCATGTCACTGGCAATTCTGACGAGTCCTCTCCTGCCTGGGATTCCTCCGATGCATCCTTGCGTGTAACGCCTACTGCTGCTGGCGCTGCTGTTGTTGCCGCTGGGAGTCAATGGTCATCCCAGAGGGGAAGTCGTAAGCCCACTTGTACTACTTCCAGTAAGCAATTGACTGTTCAACAGTCCTTTGCGAGGAAGATGAAATATCACAGCAGTCATCCTACTGCAAAGCGGATAACTGAGTCCTTGACAACTATGTTGGTGTTAGACGTGCGTCCGGTATCCGCCGTTAGTTCACAGGGAACTAGACAATTTATTGAGGCAGTGTGCCCCCGTTACCAAATACCATCTAGGTTCCACTTCTCTAGGCAGGCGATACCGAGAATGTACACGGACGTCAGAAAAAGACTCACCAGTGTCCTAAAAAATGCAGTTGTACCCAATGTCCACTTAACCACGGACATGTGGACAAGTGGAGCAGGGCAGGGTCAGGACTATATGACTGTGACAGCCCACTGGGTAGATGTATGGACTCCCGCTGCAAGAACAGCAGCGGCGGCACCAGTAGCAGCATCTCGCAAACGCCAACTCTTTCCTAGGCAGGCTACGCTTTGTATCACCGCTTTCCAGAATACGCACACAGCTGAAAACCTCTTACGGCAACTGAGGAAGATCATCGCGGAATGGCTTACCCCAATTGGACTCTCCTGTGGATTTGTGGCATCGGACAACGCCAGCAATATTGTGTGTGCATTAAATATGGGCAAATTCCAGCACGTCCCATGTTTTGCACATACCTTGAATTTGGTGGTGCAGAATTTTTTAAAAAACGACAGGGGCGTGCAAGAGATGCTGTCGGTGGCCAGAAAAATTGCGGGACACTTTCGGCGTACAGGCACCACGTACAGAAGACTGGAGCACCACCAAAAACTACTGAACCTGCCCTGCCATCATCTGAAGCAAGAAGTGGTAACGAGGTGGAATTCAACCCTCTATATGCTTCAGAGGTTGGAGGAGCAGCAAAAGGCCATTCAAGCCTATACAATTGAGCACGATATAGTAGGTGGAATGCACCTGTCTCAAGTGCAGTGGAGAATGATTTCAACGTTGTGCAAGGTTCTGATGCCCTTTGAACTTGCCACACGTGAAGTCAGTTCAGACACTGCCAGCCTGAGTCAGGTCATTCCCCTCATCAGGCTTTTGCAGAAGAAGCTGGAGGCATTGAAGAAGGAGCTAAAAGGGAGCGATTCCGCTAGGCATGTGGGACTTGTGGATGCAGCCCTTAATTCGCTTAACAAGGATTCACGGGTGGTCAATCTGTTGAAATCAGAGCACTACATTTTGGCCACCGTGCTCGATCCTAGATTTAAAGCCTACCTTGGATCTCTCTTTCCGGCAGACACAGGTCTGCTGGGGTTGAAAGACCTGCTGGTGACAAAATTGTCAAGTCAAGCGGAACGCGACCTGTCAACATCTCCTCCTTCACATTCTCCCGCAACTGGGGGTGCGAGGAAAAGGCTCAGAATTCCGAGCCCACCCGCTGGCGGTGATGCAGGGCAGTCTGGAGCGACTGCTGATGCTGACATCTGGTCCGGACTGAAGGACCTGACAACGATTACGGACATGTCGTCTACTGTCACTGCATATGATTCTCTCAACATTGATAGAATGGTGGAGGATTATATGAGTGACCGCATCCAAGTAGGCACGTCACACAGTCCGTACTTATACTGGCAGGAAAAAGAGGCAATTTGGAGGCCCTTGCACAAACTGGCTTTATTCTACCTAAGTTGCCCTCCCACAAGTGTGTACTCCGAAAGAGTGTTTAGTGCCGCCGCTCACCTTGTCAGCAATCGGCGTACGAGGTTACATCCAGAAAATGTGGAGAAGATGATGTTCATTAAAATGAATTATAATCAATTCCTCCGCGGAGACATTGACCAGCAGCAATTGCCTCCACAAAGTACACAGGGAGCTGAGATGGTGGATTCCAGTGGGGACGAATTGATAATCTGTGAGGAGGGGGATGTACACGTGATATATCGGAGGGTGAAGATGAGGTGGACATCTTGCCTCTGTAGAGCCAGTTTGTGCAAGGAGAGATTAATTGCTTCTTTTTTGGGGGGGGTCCAAACCAACCCGTCATATCAGTCACAGTCGTGTGGCAGACCCTGTCACTGAAATGATGGGTTGGTTAAAGTGTGCATGTCCTGTTTTGTTTACACAACATAAGGGTGGGTGGGAGGGCCCAAGGACAATTCCATCTTGCACCTCTTTTTTCTTTTCTTTTTCTTTGCATCATGTGCTGATTGGGGAGGGTTTTTTGGAAGGGACATCCTGCGTGACACTGCAGTGCCACTCCTAGATGGGCCCGGTGTTTGTGTCGGCCACTAGGGTCGCTAATCTTACTCACACAGTCAGCTACCTCATTGCGCCTCTTTTTTTCTTTGCGTCATGTGCTGTTTGGGGAGGGTTTTTTGGAAGGGACATCCTGCGTGACACTGCAGTGCCACTCCTAGATGGGCCCGGTGTTTGTGTCGGCCACTAGGGTCGCTAATCTTACTCACACAGTCAGCTACCTCATTGCGCCTCTTTTTTTCTTTGCGTCATGTGCTGTTTGGGGAGGGTTTTTTGGAAGGGACATCCTGCGTGACACTGCAGTGCCACTCCTAGATGGGCCCGGTGTTTGTGTCGGCCACTAGGGTCGCTAATCTTACTCACACAGCTACCTCATTGCGCCTCTTTTTTTCTTTGCGTCATGTGCTGTTTGGGGAGGGTTTTTTGGAAGGGACATCCTGCGTGACACTGCAGTGCCACTCCTAGATGGGCCCGGTGTTTGTGTCGGCCACTAGGGTCGCTAATCTTACTCACACAGCTACCTCATTGCGCCTCTTTTTTTCTTTGCGTCATGTGCTGTTTGGGGAGGGTTTTTTGGAAGGGCCATCCTGCGTGACACTGCAGTGCCACTCCTAGATGGGCCCGGTGTTTGTGTCGGCCACTAGGGTCGCTAATCTTACTCACACAGCTACCTCATTGCGCCTCTTTTTTTCTTTGCGTCATGTGCTGTTTGGGGAGGGTTTTTTGGAAGGGCCATCCTGCGTGACACTGCAGTGCCACTCCTAGATGGGCCCGGTGTTTGTGTCGGCCACTAGGGTCGCTAATCTTACTCACACAGCTACCTCATTGCGCCTCTTTTTTTCTTTGCGTCATGTGCTGTTTGGGGAGGGTTTTTTGGAAGGGACATCCTGCGTGACACTGCAGTGCCACTCCTAGATGGGCCCGGTGTTTGTGTCGGCCACTAGGGTCGCTTATCTTACTCACACAGCGACCTCGGTGCAAATTTTAGGACTAAAAATAATATTGTGAGGTGTGAGGTATTCAGAATAGACTGAAAATGAGTGTAAATTATGGTTTTTGAGGTTAATAATACTTTGGGATCAAAATGACCCCCAAATTCTATGATTTAAGCTGTTTTTTAGTGTTTTTTGAAAAAAACACCCGAATCCAAAACACACCCGAATCCGACAAAAAAAATTCGGTGAGGTTTTGCCAAAACGCGGTCGAACCCAAAACACGGCCGCGGAACCGAACCCAAAACCAAAACACAAAACCCGAAAAATTTCAGGCGCTCATCTCTAGTATTTAAACCAATTGCGTTGAAAAATAGCTCATAGAGCAGCTTTTCACTTAATCACATCCAAACGCGGATTTTACACAAGGCAGAAAACTGTAATTATACCTCTCTGCATTCAGTAATGCTCCTAGCTGCAGCAGCTAGGAGCATTACTGAATGCAGAGAGGTATAACTTTTTATAGCTTTTTATATCTATAGCGCGATAAAGGTCTTATACTTTTTCTACATATATATATATATTTATATACATATTACTAACACTAATGGTAATGTATGGATGCATAGATTATAGAATATTTATAAAGAATTTCTAAGACACAGTGCTGTGTCCGTCACTCACAGTTCTCAGCTCACAGTGTTGCAGCCTAACAGACTAGCTCCCGACAAGATGACCAGCCCTGCTGCTGATTTTTACAACTAAACTGAGCTGCACACTTCTTAAACCCATGGACCACACCCACCCAGCCAGCTGCATGCCTGCCCCTCCTTGTCCCTGCCTGATGCCTGGAGCCTGCTGATTCTTAAGAGGCCATTCACAGCCAACTCCCGAGTGCTGGCATAACGTGGTATACTCAACAATGATTGCTCTATGCTTGACAGGGGCTATCTAGGCTAGATACTGGGGGGAGGAGCATTTTCACACCCCATCACTAAGATTTGCAAAATATAGTAAGCGCTAATGCCAGGCACTGCACAGGGAGTGTTGGCAGCTGCACAGTGGGCACCTGTGGCTGCAGAGGGGTACATTTGCCCCGCTCATCAGTGCTGCACATTGGACAATGTCCCTCTTAGGAGCTTTGCCATGCCCCTCCAACAAGCCTAAGCCTGGTAATTAGTAACCGTCTGTCCTCATACTGATCCGAAGGTTCTATACACTAATTGTTGTATGTGAGGGTTCAGGGTGTAGCTGCCATTGAACCACACCACAGTAGTTAGGAATTATGAAATATGGGAAATTCTGTTTAACTGTTATTTGGACACATAAAATAATATAATATTATCACAAAATAGATATATAGGCAAGATCGTAGCCTATAAATTAAATGGGGAAAATGTAGGGGAAACTGTATTTGAAAAATATTTGGGGGTAGCAGCAGATCACAATGTCAAAGTGCAGCAACAAAAGCAAATAAGGTGTTAGCATGCATAAAACGAGGAATTGAAACAAGGAACGAGAGTGTAATCCTAGAAGACAAAAAATGCAAAGATGGCGCTTCACTTCAAAGGTGCTGCAACCAACCAGACAGGGTGGTCACCTACACCCCTATAAAATTCCAGTTAATGTTCTAATACTTGCTGTGGTGCGCTCCCTGGAATATAGGAACAGTTCTCACAATCCAATAAAATGAATGTCTGTGTCCACTCTTTATGTTTCAAATTAATAGAAAGTTGGCGGACCAGCATACCAGAGAGTGTGGGGTGTCAAAAGTGCCCACCCAGAATAGCATGAGGTGTTACCTCCCGGGATTATCAGCAACAATCTGCAGGCCTGGCAATGGAGATCCCTCCAATCTGTGGTGGATTCTGTAATTCATATGTTATTTGCACATTTGACATTTTAATTGGATTTTATTGGAATAAATTGTACTTCACTATATGCACCTGTCTCCTTGTGTTTTGGGGATTCTCCATTCCTTGGAGCTGTGAAGATTTTCCTACCAAAAGAATTATGAACTTTCTATTCACTTGAAACATAAATAGTGGACACAGACCTTCATTTTATTGGATTGTGAGAACTGTTTTTATATTACAGGGAGCGCACCACAGCAAGTATTAGAACATTATCTGAGAGTGTAATCCTGCCACTGTACAAATCATATATTCGGCCACACCTTGAATATTGTGTACAGTTCTGGGCACCGCACTATAAAAAAAGATATCTTGGAACCTGAAAGGGTACAGAGATGAGCCACCAAACTGATCAAGGGGTTAGAGGCACTGGACTATGAGGAAAGGGCTTACTAGGTTAGATACGTTTACACTCGAAAAGAGGCAACTGAGAGGGAACATTATTAATATTGTGGTGAGACAGGGTTAGTTTTGCAATGGGAATGCAGTATTTCCCTAGTCACAACTTCCCTGTAGGAGCTTAAAAAAAAGCCGACCAGACTCAGAAGTGCTTTGTAGTTAGGTGAAAGAACCTGGTTCAGTCCAAAGCCTGGATAGGGGCTCTGAGGTGTGGTTGAGGGAGAGAAGGGTGGTCTCTCAGCCATATGGCTCTGGTCCAGGTTTTTGGACCTTCCCAGCCACAGCTGGGAATTGGTTAAATTGCACTGGCAGGGATTTAAACCATGCACAGACTACTGCTCGGGGCACTGGTGCCAAAAAGCGGCCAATGAGTAAAAAAGGTTTCCCCAAGTGCTAGGTACTTGGACCATCAGTGGCCAGAGGCACTGAGAGACCATGCATATGGTCCGCGGGTTGGAAAATATGTTTCTTTTGTTTGATGTGAATATTGTTTGCTGCATGTATGCCATTAAATACTAGCACAAACTCTGTATACAGCCTGCTGTGTCCTGACTTTAACGGCGGCCTTGTTATAATATTTACAAATATATAATGGGACAATACAAGGATCTATCAGGCGATTTATTTATCAAAAAGTTTCTACACAGGACACATGGGCACCCTCTGAGGTTAGAGGAGAGAAAGTTTCATACCGAATGAAGAAAGGGGTCCTTCACAGTAAGGGCAGTAAACATTTGGAATTCTTTGCCTGGGAAGATAGTAATGGCAAACTCAGTTAATAATTTTCAAAATGGATTAGATAAATTCCTAGCTGAAAGAAATATCCAAGGATATAGCATTTAAAGGAAGAGAATGTTAGAAAAAGCATGAATTATAGCTGTTTTCTAGACTTAAAAACATAACTTAATATGGGTCATTATAGTTAAACTAGTTACATACAGAGTAGGGCAAGAATTATAACACAGGTTAAACTCGATGGACATTTTGTCTTTTTCAACCTCATCTACTATGTTATTATGTTACTATGTTACCATGTTATCATAGATGTAGGGAATGCAGCTATGGGGCCCAGAACAGAAAGGGGCCCACCTTCCTTGTCACAGTTAAATGTGTTCTATACATTTTTCAGCATTGGGTAGTACATAGGGGCCCTTACAAACTTTTGCATTAGGACCTGCAATATATCTAGTGCCACTGGACCTGCTCATTGTAATGTGATAGAAAATGAACTGGAGGGCATTATAATCTTACATACTGTAATGTGAACTTGGGCACTGTAATGTGGCACAATATGAAGTGGAGGCACAATTGTTTTACCCCGCGGGTACAATGGTGCAAAATGGTGCAATTCAATTGTTGCGCCGTTTAGACGACCAGTAGCCACAGGACTGACATTTCTTCTCGCAGCCTCCTGAGGTGTGAGAAAAATGTACAGTATGTAAATTCGGCATTTTGGGCATCCAAACAGTAGTTTGGATGCCCAAAGCAGGATTTTAGACTAGTTTAACCATTTTACGTGGCTAAACCCTGTCTGTTTGGACGCAACATGGGTGCCCAAACATCATTTGAATTGTGACAATTGTTTGAGAATCTAAACAGTCCCGTTTAGCAGTGGCATCAGAAGGCGGGTGCGGCCTGCACCCAGGTGTCCCCCTCGGAAGGTGTGACACCAAAGTGCCAGCTCTTCTGTAGTGACAGGAGCCGAGTGCTGCAGTGAGATAATCTCCTGCAGCACTCGGCTCCTGTCACAGATAAGAGCCGGCACTGCACGCTGAGCAGTCTCCGGGGGCAGCCAGCATCTTCGGGGAAGCTGGACATGCCCCCGAAGCGAAGGAAAAAAGAACAGCGAGGCCACGCCCCCTTTTAAATTAGGCCACGCACCCTTTTTGGCTCTGGCGGGAGGAGGGTGTGTGTGTGATAATACAGAGTGCGCTCCGGGTGTCACCACACCCGGTGACGCCTCTGCCGTTTAGACAGGATTTTTAGGTGCCCAAAACAATTGAATCTGCCCTTATAGTATGGCATAATATGAACTGGGGACACTATATGTCATAATATTAATTGGGGGTACTGTGGGCCATAATTTGTACTTGCAGCCCTATAGTGTGACATCATGTGAACTAGTTCACTACTATGCTTCAGAAAATGAACCAGGGCTATTATTGGGCATAAAATGAATAACTACTGCGGAGTGGTGTCTCTTTAGCAGCATGTTATGGGGCCAACAAAGTTCTGGTTATGCCACTGTATATAGGGGGTAATTCACTTCAATGCAATGGCTGTGATGTGCCATTAAGGAATGTAATTCGCAGCTCTCATCCCATAGAGGTGCGCAGGAAAATTTGCGATGTACAGACTACGGTAAATGACTGATCTGTTCGCAGTCATACATTGCGATAATACTCCACTGCACATCACATTAAATTGAATAATGTCCCATGACATCCCATAATACTTTATAATAGCTTTTAGCATGAACTTTATGTACTCCATGCCATTTAGGATGGATAAATTGACACTCACTTGTTGTACTATAGATCCCTTGTCTGCGACAGTCCCATTAAATGTTTCAAATATTTAAGAATATAAAGAATAAATCATGTGGCACGTTCTATAGGCATCTGTTGCTTTAAATAAGTCCTACTGTATTTTCAGCTAAAGCTTTTATTTATACAACTCAATTTAGACTTGAAACAGATCTCTCTTACATTCCAACTCTTAATATAAGAGCTATAATTCACTTGGTAGCAATAGACTTTACATTGTCTTTAGCCCTAGAGGTGCATGAAGTAAAAGTGTAGGCTATTTTGCTATAAGAAACAATGGCCCTCATTCCGAGTCGTTCGCTCGGTAATTTTCATCGCATCGCAGTGAAATTCCGCTTAGTACGCATGCGCAATATTCGCACTGCGACTGCGCCAAGTAATTTAACAATGAAGATAGTATTTTTACTCACGGCTTTTTCTTCGCTCCGGCGATCGTAGTGTGATTGACAGGAAATGGGTGTTACTGGGCGGAAACACAGCGTTTTATGGGCGTGTGGATAAAAACGCTACCGTTTCCGGAAAAAACGCAGGAGTGGCCGGAGAAACGGGGGAGTGTCTGAGCGAACGCTGGGTGTGTTTGTGACGTCAAACCAGGAACGACAAGCACTGAACTGATCGCAGATGCCGAGTAAGTCTGAAGCTACTCTGAAACTGCTAAGTAGTTTGTAATCGCAATATTGCGAATACATCGGTCGCAATTTTAAGAAGCTAAGATTCACTCCCAGTAGGCGGCGGCTTAGCGTGTGTAACTCTGCTAAAATCGCCTTGCGAGCGATCAACTCGGAATGAGGGCCAATAATGTGCACTTTTCATTCTACGGTATGGCTGCATGTAACTTTTATTAAATAAGTGAGTGAATATAGCCTTGACTACTATAGAAAATATTTTTTAATGTTTTGTTTAAAAGTGGTAAAAAAAAGCATAAATAACACTTATTATTCAGCACAAGTAAAGCCATGTTTGGACATGAATACACAGTATATTTAAGCTTGTGTGTATTAATGAAATAAATGTTAAATCTGAAATAATGGTAAAGTGTTTAGAATTAATCAATGTCTGACCATTATGCTTTCTATTAAATCCACGTTAGCAGGCTGATATTTACTAGTCCTCTTATGTAATATAAAGCTAATAAGTCTATGCATAGCTATATATAAATGCGAGAGCCCTCACTCACTCCCTCACTCTCTCACTCACTCACTCACTCACTGACTCATCACTAATTCTATTACTTCCCGATATGTTAGGAAGCTTAAATTTAACAGAGGTATTCTGATGGGAAATAGGAAAACTACCTAATTAGAATTTTAATAAACCTCCACTAAGAGGATAAAAAAGGGGGTTGACATAATGACATCATTACCGATACGTGGCTTGCGTTGCGTGAACGATAATGCCAAAATGGACAATCAGATCAAAATTTGGATTGCACCTCCAGTGTTTAGAATTTCATTAACTACATAAAAAGGTCCTGCCACTTTTTATCGTATCTGCTGGTAACGCCAAGAACCATGGATTAATATTTACTTACATTAAGATGTCTTAAATTGATATCTATAGATTTACCAAATTTTTAACACTCATTTATATTTACAACCGTGAAAATCAGAAACTCCCGTGCGAAGGATGGGTAGAACAGCTAGTTACTCATAAAGCAACTACAGTATCCATTACTATTAGATGTAGTTTGCATTTGATATACAGTGCTGAGAGTAAAACAAGCTGAAACTGTCAGATATTGTGGCCATACACTGTGAGGTATTTCACAGAGTTCCCTAGGGAGGAAACATTTCCCCGTTCCTGCCCTGTGAAGGAACAGGGGAAATATTGGATGGTTCACCAAGGCAGCTCACACACTGCCAAATGTGGCCAACCAATTATTGGATCTATTAAACATGCTGGACAATTTCACCATGTTTGACAGACTGAACTTCACTGATCTGTTGCGGCAATTCTACACATTGTTCATCTATCTGTCCAATCAGATGATTAGCAGCTGAATGGGCTCATAATTGGACAGTGTATGCCCAGCATTAGGGAGACTTTTTGGAGTACCACATGAAAATGCCTTCCACTACCGCTCAATTGGAACTCGCACAGCCTGCAGTGTCTGCAGACAGCCATATTAAGGCTCTGGGTGGCCCTGGGCGCTAAAGATAATGGGGCCCCAGGCCCCTTCAACAGGCCTAGGCCCAGGTAAAGAATACTCACTCCCCCCGCCTCTTGGTGCCACTGAGGGGAGGGTCACAGGGTAACACGTGACACAAGGCAATACATAGCACAGGGGGGCACAAGGTAACAGATGGCACAGGGGACAAATGGTAATGCCCAGGCTAATATATTGCACAGTGGCACGTGGTAAGACACTGCACAAGGTAATACATAGTACAGGGGTGTACATGGTGACACATGGCACAGGGGGGTACACGAACACATGGCACAGGGGGCACAGGGTAATACATAGCACAGGGTAACACATGGCATGGGGTGCACAAGCTAATACATAGCACATGGTGAGACATGGCACAGGGTAACATATGCCACAGTGGGTCAACACATGGCACAGAGTAATACATAGCACAGGGGGGTGCAGGGTAACACATGACAAAGTTGAGCACAGAGTAACACATGGCACAGCGTAATATATCGAATGGGGGGTACAATGTAACACATGACAAAGTTGGGCACAGGGTAACACATTGCACATGGTCAGATGTGGATTTAAACCTCATGGAACCCTAAGCAAGATAACAATTTAGGGCCCCTTCCCAAAAACAATCCATAGCACTTTCCAATTTCCATTCCTGATTTATTGCATGCTCCTTACATTATTTGTCGTTTCCTCCTTATATTCTCTTACAGTATATTACTTTCCCCTTCACTGATTGCGCCATGTCCCCTCACCTCTAATTTCCATTATTACACCACTCAGTTACTGCATTTTAGATCAGTGCTCCCCTCACTAAATGTAGCAGGTCCCCATACCCCATTATTAAACCTTTGCTCACTGACTGCTTTGTATATGAGTGACCAGGCTTACTGATTGTAGCAAGCCTCATCACCTAAAATACTCATTATTATTCTCCCTCACTCACTGACCAAATTATAATACCCATTATTGTATCCCTCAGTCATTGACTATATTGATTATATACTAGTGCCCCCCTTGCAGAAATCTCCCTTTATTGTGTTGTTGTTTTATCCAAACCATGGGGAGCACCGCCTATACTCATACTGTAAATAAATTGATTCTCTTTTGTAAAATATTAGGGAATTGCTGGCTTAAGTAACATTTGCATCTCAATTTCAGCTCAATATGAAACGGTCTTTAAGTGTGGGATCATCCCCCTTCTTTTTATACCAAATGATCCCTCAACGTTTGTGGAAATGGCATACGTAATTCAGGGACATTGTAAGAGAGGAGGGGACCTGCGTGCAGCCTCCGTTGCGGGCCCCCTACTCTTCGGCAGCAAGTAAACTCTGGCATAAGGATGTGTGGTGTGGCCACGCCTGGACCCAGGGGCCCATGTGCACCGCACACGCTGAACCTATCACAGAAATGCCTATGATGTCAATATCTTTAAAAGCATAATACAAGAAGCTCACACTGAAAAAAAAAAAAACAGCAACCAGATTTGCTATACCAGTACCTGGGATAATTATATAATACCATTTTCACCATAAAAAATATGAAAAAAGTGTTTTTGTAATATGGCAGTTTTTTCTCCTACATCTCCTACAGTATTTACTGTAAGTCCCATAAAATCAATGGCTATTGATTCCACTATGCTTCCAAGTGAAAGTCCTATCTGTCCTGAATCAAAAAATTATTAAGAAACTTGGACTAAACAATAATTCAAGATTCATGATAAGGCCAATGTAGCTAACAAAAAACATCATTTGTTCCTGTAGCTAAGGTGGAAACCTACGGCAATTTAGAAATTGAACTATGCATAAAGTTGTAGGGATGGTTATAGCCATCTATGATGAAGGTAGAAGAACATTCTTAATCAATTTTCTTATGAACTTATTAAGATCTATGAATAGATTGAGTTTGTTCACATGTTAGTCTGGTGCGAACTTAAGACCTTTCATTAGTAATGAGTTTTCCACTGTTGACAGTTGTCTCTCTGCAATATTGACGATCGCTGTCTCGGTTTCTCTTGGTTGAATTGGGACTTTCTTTTCTTTGGGCTTCTTTTGCCCCTTCTAGATCCTAGCTTCCCCCATTGTGGCATCTTTTCGTTCCTTGAGGTGAATCTATTTGATTGAATAATTTTTCTTTCTGTTGAATGCGGGGAATCTGCATACCTGTTTTCCATCTAAAAGCGTTTTTGTTTTTAAGGTAATATGGACTCTATCCAATGAAATTCTACTGGTATGTACAGTATGTGTAATATACGTTAACATGTGTAAAGTAGTTGTAGAAATATAAACAATCACACTTGTCACCATTGCAATATTGCTGGTCTGTACTATGGGCCTCATTCCGAGTTGATAGCTAGCTGCTTTCAGTCACAGCGCGGCGATTAGATGAAAAAGCGGCATTTCTGCGCATGCGTACGGGCCGCAGTACGCACGCGCGAAGTACTTTCACACAAAACTATGCAGTTTCACACAAGGTCGAGCAACGCTTTTCTGTCGCTCTGTTGATCGGTGAGTGATTGACAGGAAGTGGGTGTTTCTGGGTGGTAACTGGCCGTTTTCAGGGAGTGTGCTAAAAAACGCAGGCATGACAGGTAAAAACGCAGGCATGCTTGGGGAAACGGGGGAGTGGCTGGCCGAACGCAGGGCGTGTTTGTGACGTCAAAGCAGGAACTAAACTGAGTGATCGCAAGGTAGGAGTAGGTTTTGAGCTGCTCAGAAACTGCATGAAAATTTTTACGAGCAGTTCTGCTAATCTTTCGTTCGCACTTTTGCTAAGCTAAGATACACTCCCAGGGGGCGGCGACCTAACGTGTGCACTGTTGCTAAAAGCAGCTAGCGAGCGATCAACTCGGAATGAGGGCCAATGGGGTATATTTACTAACATTCGTAATTTTCGGAAAAAGGTCAAAGTTCAATCACGAATGACATCGACAGTGTAAAATTGCAACTTTTTGAATTTATTACGACTAATTTACTAAGCTGCCGTATTTTGCCTTTTCGGGTTTTCCGATGTCGATGTCATTCGTTTTTTTTTTTTTCTGTTTTTTAGGGCAGTGATTAGCAAAACACTGCCGACTTTTTCAAAATGAATCTCGGCCGGATCTGTGTGATCCGTGCTGGGGTTCATTTTTTTTTTTTTTAAATAAACACTGTAAAACTTTAAAAAAAATTGCGTGGGGTCCCCCCTCCTAAGCATAACCAGCCTCGGGCTCTTTGAGCCGATCCTGGTTGCAGAAATATGGGGGGGAAAAATGCGGCCGTGGCATCAAATATCCAACTAGTCACCCCTGGCCGGGGTACCCTGGGGGAGTGGGGACCCCTTCAATCAAGGGGTCCCCCCCCAGCCACCCAAGGGCCAGGGGTGAAGCCTGAGGCTGTCCCCCCCATCCAATGGGCTGCGGATGGGGGGCTGATAGCCTTTGTTGAAAATGAAAAGATATTGTTTTTAGTAGCAGTACTACAAGTCCCAGCAAGCCTCCCCCGTATGCTGGTACTTGGAGAACCACAAGTACCAGCATGCTGCGGAAAAACGGGCCCGCTGGTACCTGTAGTACTACTACTAAAAAAATACCCCAAAAAAGACAAGACACACACACCTTGAAAGTAAAGATTTATTACATACATCCACACAAACATACATACATACTTACCTTATGTTCACACGCAGGTCGGTCCTCTTCTCCAGTAGAATCCATGGGGTACCTGTTGAATAAATGATACTCACCAGATCCAGGGTCCCAGGCTCCTCGGGGAATCCATTTGTAATCCAGGTACTTGAATAAAATAACAAAACGGAGACCCGAGCCACGAACTGAAAGGGGCCCCATGTTTGCACATGGGTCCCCTTTCCCCGAATGCCAGAAACCCACTCTGACTTCTGTCTAAGTGGGTTTCTTCAGCCAATCAGGGAGCGCCACGTTGTAGCACTCTCCTGATCGGCTGTGTGCTCCTGTCCTGACTGACAGGCGGCACACGGCAGTGTTACAATGTAGCGCCTATGCGCTCCATTGTAACCAATGGTGGGAACTTTCTGCTCAGCGGTGAGGTCACTTTCGATCAACCGCAGGGCAGAAAGTTCCCACCATTGGTTACAATGGAGCGCATAGGCGCTACATTGTAACACTGCCGCGTGCTGCCTGTCAGTCAGTACAGGAGCACACAGCCGATCAGGAGGGTGCCACAACGTGGCGCTCCCTGATTGGCTGAAGAAACCCACTTAGACAGAAGTCAGAGTGGGTTTCTGGCATTCGGGGAAAGGGGACCCATGTGCAAACATGGGGCCCCTTTCAGTTCGTGGCTCGGGTCTCCGTTTTTTTTATTTTAATCAAGTACGTGGATTACAAATGGATTCTACGAGGACCCTGGGACCCTGGATCTGGTGAGTATAATTTATTCAACAGGTACCCCTTGGATTCTACTGGAGAAGAGGACCGACCTGCGTGTGAACATAAGGTAAGTATGTATGTATGTTTGTGTGGATGTATGTAATAAAACTTTACTTTCAAGGTGTGTGTGTCTTGTCTTTTTTTGGGTATTTTTTTAGTAGTAGTACTACAGGTACCAGCGGGCCCGTTTTTCCGCCGCATGCTGGTACTTGTGGTTCTCCAAGTACCAGCATGCGGGGGAGGCTTGCTAGGCCTTGTAGTACTGCTACTAAAAACAATATCTTTTCATTTTCACAAAAGGCTATCAGCCCCCCATCCGCAGCCAATTGGATGGGGGGGACAGCCTCAGGCTTCACCCCTGGCCCTTGGGTGGCTGGGGGGGGACCCCTTGATTGAAGGGGTCCCCACTCCCCCAGGGTACCCCGGCCAGGGGTGACTAGTTGGATATTTTATGCCACGGCCGCAGGGCACTATATAAAAGTGACCCCCGGCTGTGGCATTATCTGTCCAGCTAGTGGAGCCCGGTGCTGGTTTTAAAAATACGGGGGACCCCTACTCTTTTTGTCCCCCATATTTTTGGAACCAGGACCAGGCGCAGAGCTCGATGCTGGTTGCTTAAATATGGGGGAACCCCTGTCAATTTTTTTCCCATATTTCTGCAACCAGGATCGGCTCAAAGAGCCCGAGGCTGGTTATGCTTAGGAGGGGGGACCCCACGCAATTTTTTTAAAGAAAATAACCACTTTCCCACCCCTTCCCACTGATATACATGCACGGATCTCATGGATCCCTGCATGCCTATACAATCACGGATTAAAAAAGCAGGTCTGTTTTTTTTAGCACTTTTTTACGAGTTGTAATTTTTCACGGCAGTGTTTTATTTTTTTTTGCTTTGCACTTCTTAGTAAATGACCGAGATTCATACTTAAACAGCCGCGTTTTGACCGATGGTGTATTCATTCGTAATTATTTTCATGGACTACCCAAAAATTACGAATGCCCTCATCACTGCCGTGATTTGAGTTTAGTAAATTACAGAGATGACACTTTGATGAAAAAACGGCATCTTGGTCAAAATCGGGACCTTAGTAAATATACCCCATTGGGGTAAATTTACTAAGATTCGTATTTTCCCATTTCAGGTCAAAGTTCAATCACGAATGACATCGAAAGTGTAAAACTGCAACTTTTTGAATTTATTACGACTAATTTACTAAGCTGTCGTATTCGGATTTTTCTTTTATTCCGATGTCGATGTCATTCGTGTTTTTTTTTTTTTTTTTACGGCAGTGATTAGCAAAACACTGCCGACTTTTTAAAAATGAATCTCGGCCGGATCTGTGTGATCCGTGCTGGGGTTCATTTTTTTTTTTTTTTAAATTAAACCCTGTAAAATCACAAAAAAAAAATGCGTGGGGTCCCCCCTCTTAAGCATAACCAGCCTCGGGCTCTTTGAGCCGATCCTGGTTGCAAAAATATGGGGGGAAAAATGACAGGGGTTCCCCCATATTTAAGCAACCAGCATCGGGCTCTGCGCCTGGTCCTGGTTCCAAAAATACGGGGGACAAAAAGAGTAGGGGTCCCCCGTATTTTTAAAACCAGCACCGGGCTCCACTAGCTGGACAGATAATGCCATAGCCGGGGGTCACTTTTATATAGTGCCCTGCGGCCGTGGCATCAAAAATCCAACTAGTCACCCCTGGCCGGGGTACCCTGGGGGAGTGGGGACCCCTTCAATCAAGGGGTGTCCCCCCCCAGCCACCCAAGGGCCAGGGGTGAAGCCCGAGGCTGTCCCCCCCATCCAATTGGCTGCGGATGGGGGGCTGATAGCCTTTTGTCAAAATGAAAAGATATTGTTTTTAGTAGCAGTACTACAAGTCCCAGCAAGCCTCCCCCGCATGCTGGTACTTGGAGAACCACAAGTACCAGCATGCGGCGGAAAAACGGGCCCGCTGGTACCTGTAGTACTACTACTAAAAAAATACCCAAATAAACACAAGACACACACACCTTGAAAGTAAAGATTTATTACATACATCCACACAAACATATACACATACTTACCTTATGTTCACACGCAGGTCGGTCCTCTTCTCCAGTAGAATCCAAGGGGTACCTGTTGAAAAAATTCTACTCACCAGATCCAGGGTCCCAGGCTCCTCGTAGCATCCTTTTGTAATCCACGTACTTGAATAAAATAACAAAACGGAGACCCGAGCCACGAACTGAAAGGGGCCCCATGTTTTCACATGGGACTCCTTTCCCCGAATGCCAGAAACCCACTCTGACTTCTGTCTAAGTGGGTTTCTTCAGCCAATCAGGGAGCGCCACGTTGTAGCACTCTCCTGATCGGCTGTGTGCTCCTGTACTGAGTGACAGGCGGCACACGGCAGTGTTACAATGTAGCGCCTATGCGCTCCATTGTAACCAATGGTGGGAACTTTCTGCCCTGCGGTTGACCTAAAGTGACGTCACCGCTGAGCAGAAAGTTCCCACCATTGGTTACAATGGAGCGCATAGGCGCTACATTGTAACACTGCCGTGTGCCGCCTGTCACTCAGTACAGGAGCACACAGCCGATCAGGAGAGTGCTACAACGTGGCGCTCCCTGATTGGCTGAAGAAACCCACTTAGACAGAAGTCAGAGTGGGTTTCTGGCATTCGGGGAAAGGAGTCCCATGTGAAAACATGGGGCCCCTTTCAGTTCGTGGCTCGGGTCTCCGTTTTGTTATTTTATTCAAGTACGTGGATTACAAAAGGATGCTACGAGGAGCCTGGGACCCTGGATCTGGTGAGTAGAATTTTTTCAACAGGTACCCCTTGGATTCTACTGGAGAAGAGGACCGACCTGCGTGTGAACATAAGGTAAGTATGTGTATATGTTTGTGTGGATGTATGTAATAAATCTTTACTTTCAAGGTGTGTGTGTCTTGTGTTTATTTGGGTATTTTTTTAGTAGTAGTACTACAGGTACCAGCGGGCCCGTTTTTCCGCCGCATGCTGGTACTTGTGGTTCACCAAGTACCAGCATGCGGGGGAGGCTTGCTGGGACTTGTAGTACTGCTACTAAAAACAATATCTTTTCATTAGGGGTGACTAGTTGGATTTTTGATGCCACGGCCGCAGGGCACTATATAAAAGTGACCCCCGGCTGTGGCATTATCTGTCCAGCTAATGGAGCCCGGTGCTGGTTTTAAAAATACGGGGGACCCCTACTCTTTTTGTCCCCCGTATTTTTGGAACCAGGACCAGGCGCAGAGCCCGATGCTGGTTGCTTAAATATGGGGGAACCCCTGTCAATTTTTTCCCCATATTTCTGCAACCAGGATCGGCTCAAAGAGCCCGAGGCTGGTTATGCTTAGGAGGGGGGACCCCACGCAATTTTTTTAAAGAAAATAACCACTTTCCCACCCCTTCCCACTGATATACATGCACGGATCTCATGGATCCCTGCATGCCTATACAATCACGGATTAAAAAAGCAGGTCTGTTTTTTTTAAGCACTTTTTTACGAGTTGTAATTTTTCACGGCAGTGTTTTATTTTTTTTTTTGCTTTGCACTTCTTAGTAAATGACCGAGATTCATACTTAAACAGCCGCGTTTTGACCGATGGTGTATTCATTCGTAATTATTTTCATGGACTACCCAAAAATTACGAATGCCCTCATCACTGCCGTGATTTGAGTTTAGTAAATTACCGAAATGACACTTTGATGAAAAAACGGCATCTCGGTCAAAATCGGGACCTTAGTAAATTTACCCCATTGTGTCTAATATGTGCCAAGATTTGTAAATACATTTGTGGAAATATAAAAAATATGTGTAATAATCACACATGTCACCAATTATATAAGAATCTGAAATATGGTATTGCTTTGATGAATCTATTATATTACGGATGAATTTAGATGTAGAGGTTGATATCCATACACATATTACTGCATTTTGTGTATCAATAATGAAATAGATTCCATTTTCAGGTCATTTCAAATGACCACATATATATATTTTGAATTTATTCCGAGCAGCCCATTAGGCCTCTTCTCAATTTTTACAACAATTTTTTTTCTTTGTCCCCACGTTCCTCCTCATATCGTAATTGTATCCTGATCCTTATGGTGTATATGTATATTCATATGACACATTCAATAATGATTTTACAGATATCCCATACAGTGAATTATTATCTGACACCATCTTAATATTTTATCTGCCTATTGAAGATTTGCTATGATGAATACCTGTATTGTGAGATTTTGGTCTGTATATGTGCCTCCACAAAATGGTGTAACGATACCATGTGTGAGTTAGAAACGTATTAATGTTCTTTCATATTGCTTAGATTGTAAAACCCCTGATGAAGTTCATTGGACAAAACGCATTGGTTTATTAGACAGCAATCTTGTCATTACTTCAAGGATTATTTGTCAGAAAGCTTTATGACTTGAATGGAATAATATCAATCTAATATATGTATTAAGAACCGTTCTTTGTCATAGATGACTTCAAATAGTTGAAATTCACTGTATTTTTATGAATAAAAATAGTTTTTTAATGATGACTGACTAATGTGAAGTTAAGTCTGTAACATACCAAAATTGTATATAGCTCCCTTGGGAGCATTCTTTTTGTTTCTGTCTATAAGATTGTACCCCATCTAACAGGGGGTTATTCCCAAAGGTGTAGCTGTCTCACGTTGTCAGCACGAGAAAGGGTCTTAAAATTACCTAGTTTATATATATATATATATATATATATTAGTCCGCTGACTCACCATCACCATTCCTAGATCTGGGATACAATATGGTATGTGACCCCATTGTTAAAATAAAAATCACAGTTCATTAGGGGTTAGTTCATTAGGGTATCTATAATGAGTTTAAGGTGTACGGAGCACATGGGCCGCTGGGTCCAGGGGCCCACACCGTGCACCCATACAATTATACTTGCCCCTCTGGAGTCCCGAGGCAGCTGCCAGTGATGCAGGCATAAATCACTGGGAAACTGGCCATTGCAGTGATTTGCACATGCGCAATAGAGATGTCCCCAGGAGCAAGACCTGCGCATGTGCAGTACGTAGACTCTGGCATAAAACCACAGTCTTCTCACTGCCAGAGAGGAGAGGGACTGCACGGTAAATGCACACAGGCTATTTCCTCTCTTAAAACACCCATGGGTTAGTTCATATATTGATCAATACAGTTAAGCTTGCAGCCCCAGTCAAGGGACCCCATTTTTCTGCAAGTCCTACTTTATACTCAGAATGATAAACATGGTCAATTGCTATCACATTGGTGTGAAACTTTAGAGATAGATAGATAGATAGATAGATAGATAGATAGATAGATAGATAGATAGATAGATAGATATTTGTTTGTAGGAATGTAAACTTCTGGTTTATATTTGAATATTTTAAGTTTAGGCTTTAGTAGTTCGTAAAAAGATCAAATATGTTATTACATGATGTTTCCTGAAAAATGAACCTGAAGTTAACATTTTATATATTTATAGGGATTTGACATATCACACACCCGATACGGGATACGGTCGTTAGGTCGACACAACTTAGGTCGACAGTCATTAGGTCGACCACTGAAGGTCAACATGGGCATTAGGTCAACATGCATTAGGTCGACATGGACATTATGTCGACATGTACTAGGTCGACAGGTCAAAAGGTCGAGTTTTTCACAAAAAATAAATTTTTTGGACTTTTTCATACTTTACGTGCACTACAATTCGGAATGGTAACCTGTGCCGAGCGCAGCGGTAGCAAAGTGAGGCACCTGCGAGGGGACAAGGTGCACTAATTGAGGTTCCCCGTCACTTTACAAAGAAAACGACACCAAAAAAAGTAAAAAAAACTCATGTCGACCTTTTCACCTGTCAACTTAGTACATGTCGACCTAATGCCCATGTCGACATACTGCATGTCGACCTAATGCCCATGTCGACCTTCAGTGGTTGACCTAAAGACTGTAGACCTAAGTTGTGTTGACCCAATGACCCATACCCCCAGATACAGAGGATACACATTCCTGTTACTGTAGCCCTGAAATATCTTACCAAATCAGGATTTTGTGTTGAGTAGATGTTGATTTGTATAGTTATAGTTATGATTAATGCCAAATGCTTCACAAGGTTTAGCCTGCAATAGCAAAGATATAGATAGAGTGCGCTGTCAACGGCAGCCTGTACAGGGAAGGTCAATTCCCTTATATAAATGAGCAAAAAAGGAGTATAGGTACTGGCGCCGGCTGAAGTTCAAAAAAAAGAATTAACTATACCAATATAAATAAGAATCTTAAATTTAATTGTGTATCGTCCACTGTCCCTGGATGAGGGTGCTGGTACTTGTGGTCCTTCAGATAAAAAGCTCAACGCGTTTCACTGGTCTTATGGGTGCCAGCTTCCTCATATGCTCCTGAGGAAGCTGGCACCCATAAGACCAGTGAAACGCGTTGAGCTTTTTATCTGAAGGACCACAAGTACCAGCACCCTCATCCACCTCCTGGCGATATTTGGACTTTTATGCATCCATCAGCTCTAATTTTGCACACAAGGGATTTACAGATCCGGACTCATACCCATCTGCCATCTGGTTTCCATTGCAATACGGATACCTAGGGAATTTCCATCTGGAAAAAGAGTCTGGTAATCAACCCTATTCAATTGAACTTGTGAAACAGCTGTTGGCAAATGTCCTAGCCAGGGACTGTGGACGATACACTACTAATGGGTGAAACTGTGGTTCATATATACATAAGCTATTTGCACTTGATTGTATTTTATTATTGAGGAATATTTTTCCTTTATTCTTATGAATGTGCAGAAATTAAATTTAAGATTCTTATTTATATTGTTATAGTTAATTCTTTTTTTTTGAACTTCAGCCGGCGCCATTACCTATACTCCTTTTTAGCCTGCAATAGAACAGAAGTCACCTGGTTTGCACTCATTTCTAATATTACACCTGTTTTCTAAGCACTGGTAACATTTAATTAACCTGTGCTCTTGTAAGATATTTTAATGTAACAATGAATAGCATTCTTGTGGTTTTCCATTCCTCATTTATACCATCATCTCCTCACTAAGAGCAACTGCACCAAACCTTTGGATTCCGCTGTCCTGCTGCTTGTTTGGGTCTTATGACTGCTGATCTGCTGATGCAGCAATGTTTATAAACCTTGTCTTTGTTCTGTAATGCTTTGTACCAGTGCTGTAAATAGACATTTTAGCACTGTGTGCAAGATAGGGCATCGGCGTCCCCCCACTAGGTAAAACGGGGCAGTGCGCGCCTATGGCGCGCGCAAAAAATATAGTGGGCATGGCTTCATGGGGAAGGGGTGTGGCCACAAAATAATACAAATTCATATTACATATTATAGTAGTCTCCATTATTCAAATGATGCTGCACAGTAGCGCCACTACACCAGGTACAGCCCCTTTTACACATTACGGCAGACAGATTCCCCTTTTTCACATTACGGCAGACAGCGTCCCCTTTTTACACATTACGGCAGACAGCTTCCCCTTTTTACACATTACGGCAGACAGCTTCCCCTTTTTACACATTACAGCAGACAGCATCTCCTTTTTACACATTACGGCAGACAGCATCCCCTTTTACACATTACGGCAGACAGCTTCCCCTTTTTACACATTACGGCAGACAGCGTCCCCTTTTTACACATTACGGCTGACAGCGTCCCCTTTTATACATTACGGCAGACAGCGTCCCCCTTTTTACACATTACGGCAGACAGCGTCCCCTTTTTACCCATTACGGCAGACAGCATCCCCTTTTTACACATTACGGCAGCAGCATCCCTTTTTACACATTACGGCAGACAGCATCCCATTTTACACATTACAGCAGACAGCTTCCCCTTTTTACACATTACCGCAGACAGCGTCCCCTTTTTACACATTACAGCAGACAGCATCCCCTTTTTACACATTACGGCAGGCAGCGCCCCCTTTTTATACATTACGGCAGACAGCATCCCCTTTTTACACATTACGGCAGACAGCGTCCCCTTTTTACGACTGCACTGTGTTCCAGGCACACCTGGCATACACGTAGTTACGGCACTGCTTTGTACTGTTAGTCATGTTGTTGTTGTTTTTTTCTCCATTAATAATGTTTCTATATATTTATATCGTACAGCAGCGATGGACTGTGGCTATAATTCATCACGCACACTTCACGGGGGCAGGCCGCCACAATGTACTGGGTAGAGATGAGCGCCTGAAATTTTTCGGGTTTTGTGTTTTGGTTTTGGGTTCGGTTCCGCGGCCGTGTTTTGGGTTCGAACGCGTTTTGGCAAAACCTCACCGAATTTTTTTTGTCGGATTCGGGTGTGTTTTGGATTCGGGTGTTTTTTTCCAAAAACACTAAAAAACAGCTTAAATCATAGAATTTGGGGGTCATTTTGAGCACAAAGTATTATTAACCTCAAAAACCATAATTTACACTCATTTTCAGTCTATTCTGAATACCTCACACCTCACAATATTATTTTTAGTCCTAAAATTTGCACCGAGGTCGCTGTGTGAGTAAGATAAGCGACCCTAGTGGCCGACACAAACACCGGGCCCATCTAGGAGTGGCACTGCAGTGTCACGCAGGATGTCCCTTCCAAAAAACCCTCCCCAAACAGCACATGACGCAAAGAAAAAAAGAGGCGCAATGAGGTAGCTGTGTGAGTAAGATTAGTGACCCTAGTGGCCGACACAAACACCGGGCCCATCTAGGAGTGGCACTGCAGTGTCACGCAGGATGGCCCTTCCAAAAAAACCCTCCCCAATCAGCACATGATGCAAAGAAAAAGAAAAGAAAAAAGAGGTGCAAGATGGAATTGTCCTTGGGCCCTCCCACCCACCCTTATGTTGTATAAACAAAACAGGACATGCACACTTTAACCAACCCATCATTTCAGTGACAGGGTCTGCCACACGACTGTGACTGATATGACGGGTTGGTTTGGACCCCCCCCAAAAAAGAAGCAATTAATCTCTCCTTGCACAAACTGGCTCTACAGAGGCAAGATGTCCACCTCATCTTCACCCTCCGATATATCACCGTGTACATCCCCCTCCTCACAGATTATCAATTCGTCCCCACTGGAATCCACCATCTCAGCTCCCTGTGTACTTTGTGGAGGCAATTGCTGCTGGTCAATGTCTCCGCGGAGGAATTGATTATAATTCATTTTAATGAACATCATCTTCTCCACATTTTCTGGATGTAACCTCGTACGCCGATTGCTGACAAGGTGAGCGGCGGCACTAAACACTCTTTCGGAGTACACACTTGAGGGAGGGCAACTTAGGTAGAATAAAGCCAGTTTGTGCAAGGGCCTCCAAATTGCCTCTTTTTTCCTGCCAGTATAAGTACGGACTGTGTGACGTGCCTACTTGGATGCGGTCACTCATATAATCCTCCACCATTCTATCAATGTTGAGAGAATCATATGCCGTGACAGTAGACGACATGTCCGTAATCGTTGTCAGGTCCTTCAGTCCGGACCAGATGTCAGCATCAGCAGTCGCTCCAGACTGCCCTGCATCACCGCCAGCGGGTGGGCTCGGAATTCTGAGCCTTTTCCTCGCACCCCCAGTTGCGGGAGAATGTGAAGGAGGAGATGTTGACAGGTCGCGTTCCGCTTGACTTGACAATTTTGTCACCAGCAGGTCTTTCAACCCCAGCAGACCTGTGTCTGCCGGAAAGAGAGATCCAAGGTAGGCTTTAAATCTAGGATCGAGCACGGTGGCCAAAATGTAGTGCTCTGATTTCAACAGATTGACCACCCGTGAATCCTTGTTAAGCGAATTAAGGGCTGCATCCACAAGTCCCACATGCCTAGCGGAATTGCTCCCTTTTAGCTCCTTCTTCAATGCCTCCAGCTTCTTCTGCAAAAGCCTGATGAGGGGAATGACCTGACTCAGGCTGGCAGTGTCTGAACTGACTTCACGTGTGGCAAGTTCAAAGGGCATCAGAACCTTGCACAACGTTGAAATCATTCTCCACTGCACTTGAGACAGGTGCATTCCATCTCCTATATCGTGCTCAATTGTATAGGCTTGAATGGCCTTTTGCTGCTCCTCCAACCTCTGAAGCATATAGAGGGTTGAATTCCACCTCGTTACCACTTCTTGCTTCAGATGATGGCAGGGCAGGTTCAGTAGTTTTTGGTGGTGCTCCAGTCTTCTGTACGTGGTGCCTGTACGCCGAAAGTGTCCCGCAATTTTTCTGGCCACCGACAGCATCTCTTGCACGCCCCTGTCGTTTTTTAAAAAATTCTGCACCACCAAATTCAAGGTATGTGCAAAACATGGGACGTGCTGGAATTTGCCCATATTTAATGCACACACAATATTGCTGGCGTTGTCCGATGCCACAAATCCACAGGAGAGTCCAATTGGGGTAAGCCATTCCGCGATGATCTTCCTCAGTTGCCGTAAGAGGTTTTCAGCTGTGTGCGTATTCTGGAAAGCGGTGATACAAAGCGTAGCCTGCCTAGGAAAGAGTTGGCGTTTGCGAGATGCTGCTACTGGTGCCGCCGCTGCTGTTCTTGCGGCGGGAGTCCATACATCTACCCAGTGGGCTGTCACAGTCATATAGTCCTGACCCTGCCCTGCTCCACTTGTCCACATGTCCGTGGTTAAGTGGACATTGGGTACAACTGCATTTTTTAGGAGACTGGTGAGTCTTTTTCTGACGTCCGTGTACATTCTCGGTATCGCCTGCCTAGAGAAGTGGAACCTAGATGGTATTTGGTAACGGGGGCACACTGCCTCAATAAATTGTCTAGTTCCCTGTGAACTAACGGCGGATACCGGACGCACGTCTAACACCAACATAGTTGTCAAGGACTCAGTTATCCGCTTTGCAGTAGGATGACTGCTGTGATATTTCATCTTCCTCGCAAAGGACTGTTGAACAGTCAATTGCTTACTGGAAGTAGTACAAGTGGGCTTACGACTTCCCCTCTGGGATGACCATCGACTCCCAGCGGCAACAACAGCAGCGCCAGCAGCAGTAGGCGTTACACGCAAGGATGCATCGGAGGAATCCCAGGCAGGAGAGGACTCGTCAGAATTGCCAGTGACATGGCCTGCAGGACTATTGGCATTCCTGGGGAAGGAGGAAATTGACACTGAGGGAGTTGGTGGGGTGGTTTGCGTGAGCTTGGTTACAAGAGGAAGGGATTTACTGGTCAGTGGACTGCTTCCGCTGTCACCCAAAGTTTTTGAACTTGTCACTGACTTATTATGAATGCGCTGCAGGTGACGTATAAGGGAGGATGTTCCGAGGTGGTTAACGTCCTTACCCCTACTTATTACAGCTTGACAAAGGGAACACACGGCTTGACACCTGTTGTCCGCATTTCTGGTGAAATACCTCCACACCGAAGAGCTGATTTTTTTGGTATTTTCACCTGGCATGTCAACGGCCATATTCCTCCCACGGACAACAGGTGTCTCCCCGGGTGCCTGACTTAAACAAACCACCTCACCATCAGAATCCTCCTGGTCAATTTCCTCCCCAGCGCCAGCAACACCCATATCCTCCTCATCCTGGTGTACTTCAACACTGACATCTTCAATCTGACTATCAGGAACTGGACTGCGGGTGCTCCTTCCAGCACTTGCAGGGGGCGTGCAAATGGTGGAAGGCGCATGCTCTTCACGTCCAGTGTTGGGAAGGTCAGGCATCGCAACCGACACAATTGGACTCTCCTTGTGGATTTGGGATTTCAAAGAACGCACAGTTCTTTGCGGTGCTTTTGCCAGCTTGAGTCTTTTCAGTTTTCTAGCGAGAGGCTGAGTGCTTCCATCCTCATGTGAAGCTGAACCACTAGCCATGAACATAGGCCAGGGCCTCAGCCGTTCCTTGCCACTCCGTGTGGTAAATGGCATATTGGCAAGTTTACGCTTCTCCTCCGACAATTTTATTTTAGGTTTTGGAGTCCTTTTTTTACTGATATTTGGTGTTTTGGTTTTGACATGCTCTGTACTATGCCATTGGGCATCGGCCTTGGCAGACGACGTTGCTGGCATTTCATCGTCTCGGCCATGACTAGTGGCAGCAGCTTCAGCACGAGGTGGAAGTGGATCTTGATCTTTCCCTAATTTTGGAACCTCAACATTTTTGTTCTCCATATTTTAATAGGCACAACTAAAAGGCACCTCAGGTAAACAATGGAGATGGATGGATTGGATACTAGTATACAATTATGGACGGGCTGCCGAGTGCCGACACAGAGGTAGCCACAGCCGTGAACTACCGCACTGTACTGTGTCTGCTGCTAATATATAGACTGGTTGATAAAGAGATAGTATACTCGTAACTAGTATGTATGTATAAAGAAAGAAAAAAAAACACAGTTAGGTGGTATATACAATTATGGACGGGCTGCCGAGTGCCGACACAGAGGTAGCCACAGCCGTGAACTACCGCACTGTACTGTGTCTGCTGCTAATATATAGACTGGTTGATAAAGAGATAGTATACTCGTAACTAGTATGTATGTATAAAGAAAGAAAAAAAAACCACGGTTAGGTGGTATATACAATTATGGACGGGCTGCCGAGTGCCGACACAGAGGTAGCCACAGCCGTGAACTACCGCACTGTACTGTGTCTGCTGCTAATATATAGACTGGTTGATAAAGAGATAGTATACTCGTAACTAGTATGTATGTATAAAGAAAGAAAAAAAACCACGGTTAGGTGGTATATACAATTATGGACGGGCTGCCGAGTGCCGACACAGAGGTAGCCACAGCCGTGAACTACCGCACTGTACTGTGTCTGCTGCTAATATATAGACTGGTTGATAAAGAGATAGTATACTCGTAACTAGTATGTATGTATAAAGAAAGAAAAAAAAACCACGGTTAGGTGGTATATACAATTATGGACGGGCTGCCGAGTGCCGACACAGAGGTAGCCACAGCCGTGAACTACCGCACTGTACTGTGTCTGCTGCTAATATATAGACTGGTTGATAAAGAGATAGTATACTCGTAACTAGTATGTATGTATAAAGAAAGAAAAAAAAACCACGGTTAGGTGGTATATACAATTATGGACGGGCTGCCGAGTGCCGACACAGAGGTAGCCACAGCCGTGAACTACCGCACTGTACTGTGTCTGCTGCTAATATATAGACTGGTTGATAAAGAGATAGTATACTCGTAACTAGTATGTATGTATAAAGAAAGAAAAAAAAACCACGGTTAGGTGGTATATACAATTATGGACGGGCTGCCGAGTGCCGACACAGAGGTAGCCACAGCCGTGAACTACCGCACTGTACTGTGTCTGCTACTAATATATAGACTGGTTGATAAAGAGATAGTATACTCGTAACTAGTATGTATGTATAAAGAAAGAAAAAAAACCACGGTTAGGTGGTATATACAATTATGGACGGGCTGCCGAGTGCCGACACAGAGGTAGCCACAGCCGTGAACTACCGCACTGTACTGTGTCTGCTGCTAATATATAGACTGGTTGATAAAGAGATAGTATACTCGTAACTAGTATGTATGTATAAAGAAAGAAAAAAAAACCACGGTTAGGTGGTATATACAATTATGGACGGGCTGCCGAGTGCCGACACAGAGGTAGCCACAGCCGTGAACTACCGCACTGTACTGTGTCTGCTGCTAATATATAGACTGGTTGATAAAGAGATAGTATACTCGTAACTAGTATGTATGTATAAAGAAAGAAAAAAAAACCACGGTTAGGTGGTATATACAATTATGGACGGGCTGCCGAGTGCCGACACAGAGGTAGCCACAGCCGTGAACTACCGCACTGTACTGTGTCTGCTGCTAATATATAGACTGGTTGATAAAGAGATAGTATACTCGTAACTAGTATGTATGTATAAAGAAAGAAAAAAAAACCACGGTTAGGTGGTATATACAATTATGGACGGGCTGCCGAGTGCCGACACAGAGGTAGCCACAGCCGTGAACTACCGCACTGTACTGTGTCTGCTACTAATATATAGACTGGTTGATAAAGAGATAGTATACTCGTAACTAGTATGTATGTATTAAGAAAGAAAAAAAACCACGGTTAGGTGGTATATACAATTATGGACGGGCTGCCGAGTGCCGACACAGAGGTAGCCACAGCCGTGAACTACCGCACTGTACTGTGTCTGCTGCTAATATATAGACTGGTTGATAAAGAGATAGTATACTCGTAACTAGTATGTATGTATAAAGAAAGAAAAAAAAACCACGGTTAGGTCACTGGTATATACAATTATGGACGGGCTGCCGAGTGCCGACACAGAGGTAGCCACAGCCGTGAACTACCGCACTGTACTGTGTCTGCTGCTAATATAGACTGGTTGATAAAGAGATAGTATACTACTAATATTATATACTGGTGGTCAGGTCACTGGTCACTAGTCACACTGGCAGTGGCACTCCTGCAGCAAAAGTGTGCACTGTTTAATTTTAATATAATATTATGTACTCCTGGCTCCTGCTATAACCTATAACTGGCACTGCAGTAGTGCTCCCCAGTCTCCCCCACAATTATAAGCTGTGTGAGCTGAGCAGTCAGACAGATATATAATATATATAGATGATGCAGCACACTGGCCTGAGCCTGAGCAGTGCACACAGATATGGTATGTGACTGAGTCACTGTGTGCTGTGTATCGCTTTTTTCAGGCAGAGAACGGATTATAAATAAAAGTGGTGGTCACTGGTCACTATCAGCAAAACTCTGCACTGTACACTACTGAGTACTCCTAATGCTCCCCAAAATTAGTAAATCAAGTGTCTCTCTAATCTATTCTAATTCTAAACGGAGAGGACGCCAGCCACGTCCTCTCCCTATCAATCTCAATGCACGTGTGAAAATGGCGGCGACGCGCGGCTCCTTATATAGAATCCGAGTCTCGCGATAGAATCCGAGCCTCGCGAGAATCCGACAGCGTTATGATGACGTTCGGGCGCGCTCGGGTTAACCGAGCAAGGCGGGAAGATCCGAGTCGCTCGGACCCGTGAAAAAAAACATGAAGTTCTGGCGGGTTCGGATTCAGAAAAACCGAACCCGCTCATCTCTAGTACTGGGGTGTGCCACGAGTCATGCGGGCGTGGACTGGTGGCACGTCCCCATTACCATGGTGATGCTTGCTGGGGACGGGGGCATGCCGCAAGTTCATGCCCCATTTCCATGGAGACCGGTGGGGGCGGCTGAACCAGATTGGGGTCACCCACAAGAGCGACGCCAATTAACCTTGCGGTCTACTGCAGACCACAAAGTTCCCATCATTGACTAGAATGGAGGAGCGCTCCCCTCCATTCTAGGCAGTGCACTCGTCCTGATTGACAGGGCAGGAGTGCAAAGCCAATCAGGAGAGCGCCATGACATGGCGCTCCCTGATTGGCTACAGGGACCTTCAGTGACAGAAGTCACGGGGGGTCCCGACATTCGGGAAAAGGGGTTCCATGTATAAACATGGAACCCATTTAGTCACGTGGATCGGGTTTCCGTGTTTTTATTTTAATCAAGTTTGTGGATTACGTCGGAAAAGAAGAGGACCGATCTACACAGGATTGTTTTTGAGTATAATTTTTATTTTCAGGCAACCCGTGGATTCTACTGGAGAAAAGGGGCTTCGTGTCAATATAGGTTAGTATTTGTGTATGTAGGTGTGCATCTATGTAATAAAGCTGTACTTTCACGGTGTGTGCGTTGTGTTTTTTTTTGGGGGGGGGGGGTATTTTTTTTGTAGTAGAACTACAGGTACCAGCGGGCCTGTTATTTCCCCGCATGCTGGTTCTCCAAGTACCAGCTTGCGGGGGAAAGCCGGGACTTACAGTTCTACCACCAAAAAAAACAATATTAAATTTTTTACACAAAGGCTATCAGCCTCCCATCCACCGCCCACGGATGGGGAGGGACAGCCTCGGGCTTCACCCCTGGCCCTTGGGTGGCTGGAGGGGGGGACCCCTTGATTGAAGGGGTTCCCACTCCTCCAGGGAACCCCGGCCAGGGGTGACTAGTTGGGGGTGTAATGCCAGGGCCGCAGGGACCTATATAAAAGTGTCCCCCGGCTGTGGCATTATCTCTCTGGCTAGTGGAGCCCGGTGCTGGTTTAAAAAATACGGGGGACCCCTACATCTTTTGTCCCCCGTATTTTTGGAACCAGGACCAGGCGCAGAGCCTGGTGCTGATTGTAAAAATATGGGGGAACCCCTGTGCTTTTCCCCCCCAGTATTTTTACAGCCAGGACCGGCTCAAAGAGCCCGAGGCTGGCTATACATAGGAGGGGGGACCTCACGCAATTTTTTTTTCTGTTTTTCTGTTTTTAAATGCTACTGTGTAAAACGAAAACTGCAAACCAAATGTTATTGCACTGTTGTTCATATAGAAGTACTAAAAGTGTGCAATACACCACTTTTGAATTCGTTATTGACTTTAGTGCCTAACAATATGATTAATCGCAGAAAATCCTGTGATTAATCGCGATTAGAAATTTTAATCGTTGCCCAGAACTAATAAATAGGAATAATAATTATTAATTTGAAGTGACACATTTTGTCTCCAGCCATGAACAAAAATTGAAGTAACAGATTTTGTTCTAAAGCTTTGCAAAGACAACAGGCTTGACTGCTAATGTGTTCATGTACTAAAGATGATTGTTTGTACTGTTAATTATAGTAATTACAGCAATTTCCTTCCTGACATTTTTTTTTACATTTCAAGTGCAGCAATGTTACTCTTTGTCTGAATCAGGATTATTTTTTATGTGAGCAATTTCAAACTGAACATAAATTGAAAAGAATTGCAGAGGACTAGGCGGCTGTAACATCCCTCTGGTTTAGATAAATGCATATATCTATTAATGACAGTGCAGATTAATAACTTGCAAGTATGCAGAGCAGGGGTGTTTTAACAGAGGAGGGGGCCCCTGTGCAGCCTCCGGATGTGCCCCCTCCTCTTTGTGGCTCAGTAGTCCCCGGCATCGTGCATTTTTTCTGTGCAAGGTAAATACTGCCTGATTTTGTATATAGCCTACAAATGTTAGACAGCTTTAATTTTACACTGCAACCTAGATTTCAGTTTTAACACACCCCACACAAATCTAAATCTCTCTGCACACATTACATTTGGTCCACCCGCCGTGCCATATGGTTTTGCCTAGTTGCTTGCATTTTTGTTTTACTTACAAACATGAATCAGGCCCAATGTCCTAAAGATGTGTGAGATGGATTGAATTATTTGATAATTCATTATTCTATAAAGTGAGAAATAATGTAGACTTTTTCCTAAAGTGTCCTTAAAAAACACCAAAAATTAGCCAGGCAGTTTATAAATGTAACTAAATACATTAACAAGACCTACTTCCTAATTAACATGCATCTTCAGCAAGGTGATTCATTAAATAGACACCTTAGGTTGCTACACTGGCTCTAAGAATGAACAACATGTTCAGTACTATTCTGAATAATATTCAATTTGCATGCAGGTGGAAATTAGCTTTAAGTATTCTAGGCAGCACTCCCTACTCCAAGCACAACCACACTGCTGAATAGAATGAAATGACAATGTCGTCATTTTCCAAACTCTATTTATAGATTTTTCTACAGAGTTTAGAAGGCATTTACTAAATTCCTTGTAATGATGAAGCAAAAGAGGAACGCAAAGATTGTAACCACGGATCTGCACACCTCTACATGGCGAACTGTAATGATTTCAGTGAAGTTCCACTCATTCCTAACTGGCTTTTATATCCAGCAGTTTACATCTCTTGATTAAAATCAACAAATTGATTTTTAGATGTAGACTAATTTACCAACCAATTGGTATAAAGTAAAATATCTTTTTCAAACTTGTAGAGTATTATATCTAAATTCAAAGATGTCTCAGTTGAACTGATTGCTCAATTAGGACTATTTGCAGAAATGTTCATCCTTAGTCCATGAAACTTCCAATTTCCCTATAGAATGTAATGGATGTTACCTAGTCTAAGCAGGCAAAACATTTTTATGTTTTGACCAGCAAGACACACTGCCCTTTTTATTAATATAAAAAAGTATCTATTCTTCATATACGTACAGTATGTTTATGGTAAAAAAAAAAAGTTTTTATAGAATTATAATACTTGAATACAGTTTTATAAATTGGCGAAAGGTGTATTAATGTTAACTTTAACTTGCTCAACCAGCAAAACTAACATATAATTTATACATAGGCCCTACATTTCAGATCTGACACAGAAAACAATGATGCAGTGTTTCAGTTGCAAAGAAAAAGTTAAAGACGCCAGTTTTCCTTATTGTAGACTTCAAGACCAAATATATAAGGAAATAGTATTTAATTTAATTTAATGAAAATGTTATTTCAAGCTACTTACTAGATGCTCCAGTTTTTTGTATAATCTATATAATTGTATGGTGTTCTCACTATATTTTTGTATCTTAAACCTATGATTGTGTTTTTGAAGCTCCATAAAAAAGTTATACAACTCTTTGTGCCTTTATTATTCAATCTACCACATTTTGACACACAGTGATGGCCCTATCACAGATATTATACATTTCTTATCAGAAAGTGGGACAAAATGTTGGTATGTAACATGATTTTGTCTCTTAAACACAATTTTATTTAGGGTGTATCAGTACAGACTAATAAATATGGACACCAGTATAAATACATACCATGTATTGTTAAAAGTTTAACATATACAAAAAGTATGCTATGATTGTTTTAGATAATAATTGTATGTACTTTATTGTAGGGACTCATGATATCATAGCACACTTTTATGTTGCAGGGTATGGGAGAGAAACAGAAAAATATGGATTGGGAAAATGGGGACTGGGTGAAGAGAGTGGACAAGGGCCTTAAGGATGAGGCTCTCTAAAACAAGTAGGTAGGACAGAAAGCATATGATAGTCAAAATGGGGCATAGCCACCAGACAACCGTATACTAACGATCATCTCTAGAAAAAGGGTAGATTTATGCCAAGGAAAGAACACCATGGTTTCCATATAGTGCCATAGGGAGGGGTGTGTAAGTGGTGCCATCTCCCCAGGGGGCAGGTTCCTGGGGGTAGCACCATCTTTGTCCCATAGCCAGGGCTGTTTCTAGCCAATTTGGCTCCCAGTGCGAGATTTAAAAATGCGCCCCCCCATGACATAAAAAAATGTCGTCCCCCCACACACCTAGATAAAAAAAAAACTTGCGAGCGCACCCGGCAAAGGGGCATGGCCTCATTTAAATGGGTGTGGCCTCATTTAAATGGGCATGGCCTCATCTGAAAAGACTACCTTACAATACAGTTTTGACCCTGCTCCAACAGATCATGACCACCACAGGAAAAAAAAATTCTACCATATTAAGCCCCACACAGTAATGCCCCCTGCACCATATTATGCCACACACCGCAATGCCCTTGATACATTAAATCCCCACACTACGGCAGGCAAAAGTCCCCATTTCACACATTACGGCAGGTGTCCCCATTTTACACATTGAGAGAGAGAGAGAATACTTGCAGAGACGATTACCGCTCTTCTGCCCACCTCACCAGTTGCTCCTCGCGCCGGCCTTTCCCTCTTCCTAACTTGGATCCCCCTCTGTACTCCGCTCGGGGGGGGGGGTTTCGCGGAGTGACGGGGTTGCGTCGTGACGTAATGACGCAACCGTGTCATTCCGTGAAACTCCACCCCCGAGCGGGTTACTCGGGGAGAAATAGGAGGGGGAAGCAGGGAGCCACAGTTAGTGCCGCGGCGGGCGCCCAGTGCGGTTGCACTGCTCGCCTGCCCCAAGAAACGGCCCTGCCCATAGCCCCTGCATCTGGTTAGCAGGGTGCCTGGAACAGCACCCTGTGCCAGTAGTACAGCCTCAGTGCTGCTCGGAGCATCCGCGGGATGCAGTATGTCTCAATACTTCTGCTGCCAGCCCCGCCCCTCACCTGACCTCACTTGTTTGGGGGCTGAGGAGGCACAGGTTACCAGGTAGCACTGCTGTGGCACTGTTTCCATGTATTACATGTGAGAAGAAAGTAGTAGAAGATAGAGGAAAAAATATTTAGGATAATCAAACCTCTCAGAGAATGTGACCTCTTTAAAACAGTAAATGATCTCTTCCAAAACTGAGTTACTTTATGTCATTGCTGCTATATATTGTACAGTTTGCCTTTATTAAAGCAGATCATCATCACAAAACTCCAATGCTGTGGGATACATGTGTTTAAGTATGAGACATGGGACTATCTCAAGTATTTCTTAAAACTATTCTTCCTTGAGCTGAAATTGTAGATTTGGTTGTGTTTAGTTCTGATAGGCCCTCACTACAATGTCTCTAGAGGGTTACCAAAGTTCACTTTGTATTAAGTTCATTGTGCTTAATAATTATTATAAAGTGGGCTTAGAGTGAAAGCGGCAAAGAGATTCTATAACAATAAAATGGTAATGAGTTTCCCTTTACATGCACAGCCTAGGTAGTCGCCTCTTAAAATGAAATACCTGTGAGGTGAACCCCACACCTCTAAGGATATTATATATATACAACAGAATGGTAACCCTTTCAGATGGTGCCTCCCAAAATCATAGCAAATAAACCAACATATAATAATAAATCATAAACCAGAAGAAATGATGCGTCCCTTAGTCAATGAGTCAATCTTTATTGTTTTCCACATCCAAAAAGTACTCCTAAGAGGTCATTCAACATTAGCAACTCAGTTTCTGATTTTCACTCTCCAAGCCCCAGCATACAGGGTAATAGTCATGTAAAGCATAGGAGAACCAAAAGTGACATAGTACAGTATAGTACATTTTAATACAAGACATAAATAAAAATTGGGATGACTTTATATGAGATCCCATGTGTTATTGCAGAGCACAATGCAAGACAACTTTATAGTGGAAAAGATAAGACAATTACCAACTGAACCAAAAACTGGCAATGGACAGATCCTATATAGGGGTATATGCAATAGCGGGCGAAATCGCGGCAATTATCGCCGTTTTTTCAATTCGACCAAATTCGCCAGGTGAATTCCGGAAGGTGGCTTCCGGAATTCACCATATGCAATGAAAAACGGATTCGCCAGAGTCGCGGGCGAAAATCGGCCGATTTTGCGGATTTTACCGCGATTTTAAAAAACGGGAAAAAACGGGGAAAAACCCGAAAAAAAAATGGCGTGGGGTCCCCCCTCCAAAGCATAACCAGCCTCGGGCTCATTGAGCTGGTCCTGGTTCTAAAAATGCGGGGAAAAAATTGACAGGGGATCCCCCGTATTTTTAAAACCAGCACCGGGCTCTGCGCCTGATGCTGGTGCCAAAAATACGGGGGACAAAACGAGTAGGGGTCCCCCGTATTTTTAACACCAGCATCGGGCTCCACTAGCTGGACAGATAATGCCACAGCCGGGGGTCACTTTTATACAGTGCCCTGCGGCCGTGGCATCAAATATCCAACTAGTCACCCCTGGCCGGGGTACCCTGGGGAAGTGGGGACCCCTTCAATCAAGGGGTCCCCCCCCCCCAGCCACCCAAGGGCCAGGGGTGAAGCCCGAGGCTGTCCCCCCCCATCCAATGGGCTGCGGATGGGGGGGCTGATAGCCTTTGTGTTCAAAAAAAAAGATCTTGTTTTTTCCATTAGTACTACAAGTCCCAGCAAGCCTCCCCTGCAAGCTGGTACTTGGAGAACCACAAGTACCAGCATGCGGGAGAAAAACGGGCCCGCTGGTACCTGTAGTTCTAATGGAAAAAAAATACCCAAATAAAAACAGGACACAGACACCGTCGACAGTAAAACTTTATTACACACTGCCGACACACACATACTTACCTATGTTCACACGCCGACATCGGTCCTCTTCTCCATGTAGAATCCCGGGGTACCTGAAAATAAAAGATCAATTATACTCACCTCAACAGGCTCCAGAGATAAATCCACGGACTTGGCAAAAAAAGAAAACGAACAACCGGACCTGCGGACCGAAAGGGGTCCCATGCTGACACATGGGACCCCTCTCCCCGAATGCCGGGACATCACGTGACTCCTGTCACTGATGTCCCTTCAGCCAATCAGGAAGCGCTACTGCCGTGGCGCTCATCTGATTGGCTGGACGCCGTCTGTACTCTGACAGCGCCTCGCACAGCTCCCTCCATTACTTTCAATGGTGGGAACTTAGCGGCTAGCGGTGGGGTCACCCGCCGGTCACCGCTGACCGGCGGGTGACCTCACCGCTAGCCGCTAAGTTCCCACCATTGAATATAATGGAGGGAGCTGTGCGATGCGCTGTCACAGCGATCAGCCAATCAGGTTAGCGCAACGAAGTTGCGCTTCCTGATTGGCTTAGAGACCTGTCAGTGACAACTGTCACTGACAGATCTTAATCGTGGATAGGTGTCCCATGTGTCAGCATGGGACACCTTTCAGTCCGTTTTTGGTGCGGGTAAATGCGCTTTCTTTTTTTGCCAAGTCCGTGGATTTATCTCTGGAGCCTGTTGAGGTGAGTATAATTGATCTTTTATTTTCAGGTACCCCGGGATTCTACATGGAGAAGAGGACCGATGTCGGCGTGTGAACATAGGTAAGTATGTGTGTGTCGGCAGTGTGTAATAAAGTTTTACTGTCGACGGTGTCTGTGTCCTGTTTTTATTTGGGTATTTTTTTTCCATTAGAACTACAGGTACCAGCGGGCCCGTTTTTCTCCCGCATGCTGGTACTTGTGGTTCTCCAAGTACCAGCTTGCAGGGGAGGCTTGCTGGGACTTGTAGTACTAATGGAAAAAACAAGATCTTTTTTTTTGAACACAAAGGCTATCAGCCCCCCCATCCGCAGCCCATTGGATGGGGGGGGACAGCCTCGGGCTTCACCCCTGGCCCTTGGGTGGCTGGGGGGGGGGGACCCCTTGATTGAAGGGGTCCCCATTCCCCCAGGGTTCCCCGGCCAGGGGTGACTAGTTGGATATTTGATGCCACGGCCGCAGGGCACTGTATAAAAGTGACCCCCGGCTGTGGCATTATCTGTCCAGCTAGTGGAGCCCGATGCTGGTGTTAAAAATACGGGGGACCCCTACTCGTTTTGTCCCCCGTATTTTTGGCACCAGCATCAGGCGCAGAGCCCGGTGCTGGTTTTAAAAATACGGGGGATCCCCTGTCAATTTTTCCCCCGCATTTTTAGAACCAGGACCAGCTCAATGAGCCCGAGGCTGGTTATGCTTTGGAGGGGGGACCCCACGCCATTTTTTCCCCGGATTTTACCGTTCCAGCAATAAAAAAAATAAAAAAATAAAAATATTATTTTAAAAAATATATAAATAATATTTGTGCCTCCCCCAAAAAAAAAAAAAAAACCTAATCCCTTCTAATATAAATAGATCTGCTATTCCTAAAAAAAAAACACAAAAAAAACATGTTTAAAATTTTTTTATTTGTTTTCACCCTCCAAAGTGTGGCGGAGTGAAAATCGCGAATTTGCTGTCTAAAAGCACTGCAGGCGAATTTCCAAACTTGAATTGAATATGCTGGAGGCGAATTGCAGCATCTGTACCATTGCAGAAAAGGCGAATTCGGAAAAAGGCGAATTGAGAAAAGGCGAATTTTGACGGGCCGTTTTTTTGCGAAAAATGACTGCACTGCATAGGCGAATTGATTTTTGGAGGCGAAAACGGCCCGGAATTCGCCTATTTTGCCAATTCGCCCGCTATTGCATATACCCCATAGAGTGTGATGATATAGTCACAAGTGGACATTCCAGGTAGGTGCTCTGGGTCCTTACTTACTGTAGCTTGGCATCCATCCCATCAACTCCACTGGTATCTGGTAGTCTTGTCTAACTCCAACACATTTGAACCCACTCCAGGGTCTTTGTCACACAGCGAGTCTTGACAATGACACTCCATTTAAAAGGTCAATTGATAATTGTCTCATCTTTGCCACTATAAAATTGTCTTGCATTGTGCTCTGCAATAACACATCAATAACACATAAGATCTCCTATAATGTCATCCCAATTTTTATTTGTTTACATCTTGTATTAAAACATATTTCCTATGCTGCCATGACTGTTAAACAATTACCCTATAGGCTGGGACTTGGAGAGTGAAAATCAGAAACTGAGTAGCTAATGTTGAAGACCCCTCAGGAGTACATTTTGGATGTGGAGAACCATAAAAATTGATTCGCTGACTAAGGGATGTACTGTTTCTTATGGCTTATGATTTATTATTATACAGGTACTGTATGTTGATTTATTTGCTATGATTTTGGGAGGCACTATATGAAAGGTTACCATTCTGTTGTACATAAAGAGATAGAATGACAGGATGGCAATAGTTTTGAATTCGCAAAAGTTTTAAAAACTGGCATCTTTGGAGACTGTGTCATGTTTATGTCTTCTATGAAGGATGTTAAAGTACATATGATCATGTGACCTCATAAATTAAATATGTTTTCTGTAGCAAAAGTTCATGCAGTTGTACAAGAACACTGATAAAATCCACTAAAAGAGTAATAACAGAACAAATGCACTTGTATTGAAACATAGATCTTAGCTGATCATTCATAAAATATATATTGATTCCAAGATTGGGGTCTATTCAATTCTAGTCAGAATTGCCATCAAGTCGGAAAGACAGTACTTTCCGACTTTTTTAGGTCGAATCCTCTGATGAAACTGCCATTGCATATCAGCAGAGAATCATGTAAGGAAGGAGAAATAGGCATTTTGGACTTGCACTGAACTTACTCTCAGCGGGTCATCGAGTGTTTTGGAGTTCATTCTTCCCAACCATCACGCTGGCGAACCAAGAAATGGCAGGTACGCTAAATTACCTAACCAAGAGGTCTGCAAATAAAACTCCTCTCCCGGCTGGAAGTAATACATTGAACTCCTATACATGACAAGTTCAGCGCATTCTGCAGAGATGGATCAAGCATAAAGCTGTGATTTCCAGTGCTTACAGCGTCCTCCCTGCCCTGCCTCTTATACCCCTTTTCCACTAGTTTAGCACGTGTCGCAGCCATGTCGCCTGACACGGCTGCGACCTGTGCTACAGCCCCCTGCAGACAGCGCTCACCAACCCGGCAATTGCCGGGTTGGTGACGAGCTAGTGAAGCGGCAGGGGCGGCGCTGGGAGATCACATGATCTCCCAGCGCCGCCCTCCCTATACACTGTGAACGGGAGCCGTGTCGCCTCAACACGGCACCCGTTCACACTAGACAGCTAGCCGGGTTGAACACGTATTCAACCCGGCTAGCTACTGTTATGCACACCAGTGCCTGCAGGAAAGTACTGGTGTCAGAACTGTTATGCACTCCAGTGTCTGCAGGAATGTACTGGTGTTTGAACTGTTATGCAAAACAGATGGACTCACAGACAAACTGGGGGATATGACATAATGTACACAGAAGGTGATAGGGTAACAAAATACACACAAAGTGAACAGAGAAGCCCAGAGGCTAAGGAACTGGGTATCTCCCTTGTATTAGAACTGCTCAGATGGAAAAGCAAGATGTTGTGTTTTAATACGTAGAGAACCCGAAATGCTGTTGCTAAGGGCAACAGCAAAACCCTAAAGGGTTACCAACGGGTGTGGCAGTAAACTCCTTGGTCAGAGATGGAATGATAGACACAAGGAGAATCTCCACAATCCTAATTCTCACTTGCAGTGCACAGGTTTTAGCTTACTGCCACTAAACTGACCCCTGACACCTAGCACAGTGAGACAGGATTAGACAGGCAAGTCTTAGAATACAGCCGCAAACTTGCAAAAGACCCGAACCGGAGTATCAGCTGCGCTCAGGTTACTCCACTAGCACTTGTCTCCCGGTTGCCATGACGACGTGGCAGCACAGGGCAGGAGACCCTAACAGTACCCCCCCTCTGACGAGGGGTCAAAGAACCCCTACCACCGGGTTTATCGGGGAACTGCGAGAAGAAAGAGCGTATCAGTCTGGGGGCATGAAGATCACAACTGCGCACCCACGACCGCTCCTCCGGGCCATACCCCTTCCAGTGCACCAAAAATGACAGCCGACCCCGAACCACCTTGGAGTCAAGAATCCTTTCAACAACAAACTCCCTCTGGCCACGTATCAGAAGAGGGGAAGGTCTTCCACTGGAAGAAGGATTACTAATCGCCCGTTTTAAAAGGGAACAATGAAATGTTTTATTGATACCCAAAGAACGGGGCAGATCTAACTGAAATGCCACCGGATTGATAACCCTGGTGATCTTATAAGGGCCGATGAACCGGGGCCCTAACTTATGAGATGGCTGTCTCAACTTCAAATTCTTGGTAGACAACCAGACGAAGTCTCCTAATTTGAAGCTGCAGGGTCTTTTCCGCTTATCAAAAACCCTTTTGGTCACTAATGACACAGACACAAGGGCTTTCTTCACTTTCCGCCAAATACCTCTAAGGACCGAAACCACAGAGGAACCACCAGGCGTGGAGTCCAGGGGGTCAAAAGAATTGGCCTTAGGATGATGCCCATACACACAAAGGAAGGGAGAGATCCCTGTAGCAGAGTGAGCCGCGTTGTTATAGGCAAACTCCGCCATGGACAGATGAGCAACCCAGTCAGTCTGACACTTGGAGACATAACACCTGAGGAACTGCTCCAAGGACTGGTTCACCCTTTCAGTCTGCCCATTAGACTGCGGATGGTAGCCTGACGACAAGCTGACAGAAATCTGGAGATCGGAACAAAATGCCCTCCAGAATTTGGCCACAAACTGGGATCCGCGGTCAGAGACCACATCAAGTGGCAACCCGTGGAGACGCACAACATGCAGCATAAATAATTCAGACAGGCGTCTGGCTGATGGCAGCCCAACCAGTGGAACGAAGTGCGCCATCTTCGAAAACCTGTCAACGACAACCCAGATGGCTGTCATCCCCGAGGATTTGGGCAAGTCCACCACAAAATCCATTGAAATGTGGGTCCATGGCTTAGATGGGATAGAGAGTGGATGTAATGGGCCAACAGGAACCCCTCTAGGAGTCTTATTTCGGGCACAGATGTCACATGCCCGAACCCACTGATCCACATCCTTAGCCACCGAGGGCCACCACACCGCCCTAGATAGCAACTCCCGAGTTCTGGCAATACCCGGGTGACCTGCCGACTTCTTGGCATGGAATTCCAGGAACACTCGCTGTCTTAACCTAGGAGGCACAAACAAAAGACCTACCGGAAGGTCTGGAGGAGCCTGCTCCTGTGCTCTAAGGACTAATGATAAGAGGTCCTGGGTAATGCCCACTTTAATACATGATGGGGAAACAATGGGCAACGGCTCCTCGGTGGTCTCCTGGATTGGAGCAAAACTCCGCGAGAGCGCATCAGCCTTGATGTTTTTTGACCCAGGGCGATATGTTATCAAAAAATTAAAGCGAGCAAAAAACAAAGCCCATCGTGCCTGCCTGGCATTGAGACGCTTCGCTGACTCTAAATATGCCAGATTCTTATGGTCAGTGAGAATTGAGACCACAAACTTAGCCCCCTCAAGCCAGTGTCTCCACTCCTCGAGTGCATCCTTAATAGCCAACAATTCCCGGTTACCCACGTCATAATTCATCTCGGCAGGCGAAAATTTACGGGAAAAGTAAGCACAGGGATGAAGGCGATTATCAGACACTCCCATCTGAGAAAGCACTGCCCCAATACCCATCTCAGAGGCATCCACCTCCACCACAAAAGGACGCTCTGGATCTGGGTGTCGCAGCACCTTGGCCGAAACAAATGCCCTTTTGAGACGGGCAAAAGCCGCTTTAGCCTCACAAGACCAGTGAGCAACATCCGCCCCTTTCTTAGTGAGGGCCACCAAGGGCGCCACTATAGACGAAAATCCAGCGATAAATCGTCTATAAAAATTCGCAAAGCCCAGGAAACGCTGAAGCGCCTTCAAACTAGTGGGCTGCACCCAATCCAGGACTGCCTGTACCTTGGAACCCTCCATTTGGAAACCTTCTGGGGAGATAATATATCCTAGAAATGCGATTTGCTGAACTTCAAATTCGCACTTCTCCAGCTTCGCCCCAAGCCGGTGGTCTCTGAGTTTCTGGAGGACTAAGCGTACATGCTTCCGATGTTCCTCCAGGGAATGGGAGAAGATTAGGATGTCATCTAAGTATACAACTAAGAATCTATCCAAATATTCCCTGAGCACATCATTCATGAAATCCTGGAAGACTGCCGGGGCATTACAGAGCCCAAAAGGCATCACCAAATATTCATAATGCCCTGAGTGGGTATTAAAGGCAGTCTTCCATTCATCCCCCTCTCTTATTCGGATTAGATTGTACGCACCGCGTAGGTCAATCTTAGAAAAAATGGTGGCAGTACGAAGCTGGTCAAACAAGACCGAAATGAGAGGCAGTGGGTATGAGTTTTTAATCGTGATACGGTTCAATTCCCTGAAGTCGATGCAGGGTCGCAACGAACCGTCCTTTTTACCCACGAAGAAGAACCCCGACCCAACTGGAGACTGTGAAGGTCTGATAAATCCCTTAGCCAAGTTCTCCTGAATGTACTCTGCCATAGCCTGAGTCTCAGGACGTGACAGGGAGTACAACCTGCTCTTGGGAAGCTTAGCATTTGGCAACAAATCAATGGCACAGTCATAGGGGCGATGGGGAGGTAGTACCTCTGCAACTTTTTTGGAGAACACGTCCGCAAAATCTGCATAACACCCTGGCAATCCTGGCAAACTTAGCTGCGAGAGCCTGACTGGAAGGCTCAAGCAACTCCTGAAACAATCAGTACCCCAACTAAGAATCTCCCCAGAGACCCAGTCAAATTGAGGATTGTGGGCCCTTAACCAGGGTAACCCCAACACCAATGGGGCAAAAGTACAGACAGTCACATAAAAGGACAATTTTTCAGAGTGTGTGTGTCACGATCCGGGTATCTGGACGCCATTACTTACCCTTCAGATGCCTCCTAAGGCGGGCTCAGCGTTCCAGGACCAGATTCCGCTGTTCCTGAGTTTCCACATGCAGAGTGTCAGAGTGGTGTTTTCATCAGCCGCGGCCTCCGCTGTGCCCGCGTGGTTAAATGTGCATCTATCAGCCTGGCGTCTCCTGTCTCCGGTGGCCGGCGCCGCCATTACTGTTTCCCAGACCACATGGATTACAAACCAAACTTCCCTCCAAGTGTCTGCATGGGCGCAGCCATCTTGGATTCTGTCATCTGATCATTTCCACCAATCTGCTGTTTGTATTGTTGATTTGCATAATTGCCTAGCCAACCCCTTCCTTGCTGCAGGTATAAGTAAGCTGTGCCTGAGCAAGGAAGACGTCAGTGCTTTGGTTGTCAAACCTAGTTCCTGTTTGTCTCTCTTCTATGATTGTCTTCCAGGTTCCAGCTCCTGTCTCAAGACTTCCACCATAGAGACCCGCACCAGCATTCCACCTGCGGTGTAGCCTGACTTTCCAATCCATTGTGGATTCATCTGTTTCCAGCTACAACACTACCTGCTTCCAGCCTCAGCTTCCAGCAGAATACAGCTTCCCTTAAAGGGCCGGTGTCCTTTCTACACTTTACCACTCTCCACCGGAATTATTATTTCTCCGCTCTCAAGTTCTACATTTCAGTTCACATTTCATCGCTCCCAAAGTTCATTTATTATTTAACTGGTTCCAGCCAGTATCCACTCCGTGCTAACAACAGTCTGGTTCCAGCCAGTATCCACAGCAGCTGTTTTACCTTCAGCAACCCAGCTCTTCCTGGAACACCAGCTGGTACAATCCTGGGTTATCTCCATTGCTACAGCCGGGCCTGGTAAGGACTTTCCATCTAGAAGATCATAAGAACTATCTCACACTACCAGTGCCCTGTGGCTCCTGCCATGCTGTAGTACTCAGGAACTGTATTTATTCTTTGCTGACTTTTACGTTTTCTTTTATTGCTGCTGTGATGCGGAGTTGTCATAATAAACATCATTGACTTTTATCTAAGTTGTCGTGGTCACGCCTTCGGGCAGTTATTATTCATGTTACTTACATGTCCAGGGGTCTGATACAACCTCCCAGGTTCCGGTACATCTCAGCCCCTACAACTGAGGCTGCCTCCCGTCAGCTCAGGCCCTCAGTTGTGACAGTAAGCACTGACCTAATGAATCCAGCCGGAGACCAGGATCAAGCGGCCAGGCCGATGCAAGAACTGGCAGCCCGACTAGAACATCAGGAGGCTGCACAGGGCCACATCATCCGCTGTCTCCAGGATCTCTCTACTCGGCTGGATGGGATTCAGACCACTCTCCGTGGATCAGGCGCGTCTGGTGCGTCAACCACAGTGACTCCAGCTATAACCCCACCCACCTTACCCATTCCTGCTCCACGTCTTCATCTTCCAACGCCAGCAAAATTTGACGGATCTCCAAGATTCTGCAGGGGATTTCTCAACCAGTGTGAGATTCAGTTTGAGCTACAACCTGGCAATTTCCCCAGTGACCGTACAAAAATTGCCTACATTATTTCTCTTCTCAGTGGCTCAGCCCTCGATTGGGCATCACCGTTATGGGAGAGGTCCGACACCCTGCTATCTTCTTACACTGCATTCGTGTCAACATTCAGGCGCATCTTCGACGAGCCAGGCCGGGTAACTTCAGCTTCGTCTGAGATTCTCCGTTTACGCCAGGGATCACGTACTGTAGGACAATATCTTATACAGTTCCAGATCCTGGCATCCGAACTGGCATGGAACGACGAGGCCCTGTATGCTGCATTCTGGCATGGTTTATCCGAGCGTATTAAAGATGAGTTAGCTACCAGAGACTTACCCTCCAAGTTAGATGAGTTAATCTCACTTTGTACGAAAGTTGACTTACGTTTCAGAGAGAGAGCAACTGAGCGTGGAAGATCATCTGCTCCAAAATCTTCTGCTCCTCCTCCTCGCCAACTGTCACCAACTAAAGATGAACCCATGCAAATTGGCCGTTCCCGTTTAACTCCTGCTGAGCGCCGAAGACGTCTCTCCGAGTTTCTCTGTTTGTACTGTGCAGCTCCGTCTCACACCATTAATGCCTGTCCCAAACGTCCGGGAAACTCCAAATCCTAGCTCGCCAAGGAGAGGGCCGGCTAGGAGTAATGATCTCCTCTCCATCTCCTCAAGATTGTAACCTCCCAGTCTCGCTTCAAGTTGCTCAACGTTATCAGAACGTCATTGCCCTCCTGGATTCCGGAGCAGCTGGGAACTTTATTACCGAAGCCTATGTTAAACGGTAGTCCCTACCCACCGAGAGACTTCCTTCGTCCTTTTCCTTAACTGCTGTGGATGGCAGTAAAATTTTTGATACAGTTATTTCTCTAAGGACTCTACCAGTTCGTCTGAGAGTGGGAGTTCTTCATTCCGAACTTATTTCACTTTTAGTGATTCCAAGAGCCACACATCCTGTGGTCCTGGGCCTTCCATGGCTCCGTCTTCACAATCCTACAATTGATTGGACGACTACGCAAATCCTGGCATGGGGTTCCTCCTGTACTAAGACATGTTTGTTTAAAGTGTTGCCTGTCTGTTCCTCCTCCCCCAGGTCGTCTGATGTTCCACCTCCTCCATATCAAGATTTCACGGATGTGTTCAGTAAAGCTTCTGCTGATATCCTTCCCCCTCATAGAGAATGGGACTGCCCGATTGATCTCGTTCCAGGGAAGGTTCCACCTCGAGGCCGAACTTATCCGTTGTCTCTCCCCGAGACGCATTCTATGGAGGAATACATAAAAGAGAACCTAGCAAAGGGGTTCATTCGACCTTCTTCTTCTCCAGCCGGCGCAGGCTTCTTTTTTGTAAAGAAGAAAGATGGTGGTCTGCGGCCGTGCATCGACTACAGAGGTTTGAACGACATTACCATCAAGAACCGCTATCCTTTACCCCTGATTACTGAGCTCTTTGACAGAGTTAGCGGAGCTACCATCTTTACAAAGCTGGACCTGAGAGGTGCATACAATCTCATCCGGATCCGTGAGGGTGACGAGTGGAAGACCGCATTTAACACCCGTGACGGACATTATGAGTACCTCGTCATGCCCTTCGGATTGAGCAATGCTCCAGCTGTCTTCCAGCATTTCGTCAATGAGATCTTCAGAGACATTCTATACCGTCATGTCGTGGTCTATCTAGATGATATCCTAATTTTTGCCAACAATTTAGAGGAACATCGTTTCTGGGTAAAGGAGGTTCTGTCCCGTCTCCGTGTCAATCATCTCTACTGCAAATTAGAGAAATGCGTCTTTGAAGTCAAGTCCATTCCGTTTCTAGGGTACATTGTGTCCGGTTCCGGACTGGAGATGGATCCTGAGAAACTACAAGCAATCCAGAATTGGCCAGTACCCTTAACCCTCAAAGGGGTCCAGAGGTTCTTAGGGTTCGCCAATTATTACCGAAAGTTTATACGAGACTTTTCCACCATTGTGGCGCCTATTACTGCTTTCACCAAGAAGGGTGCTAACCCGTCCAAGTGGTCTGAAGAAGCCATGCAAGCTTTTCATCTTTTAAAACAGAGGTTCATCTCTGCACCTGTCCTGAAACAGCCTGACGTCGACTCTCCTTTCATCTTAGAGGTGGATGCCTCCTCCGTTGGAGTAGGAGCGGTGTTATCTCAGAGGGCTAAAGATGGTCATTTACATCCTTGCAGTTTCTTCTCACGGAAGTTCTCCCCAGCGGAGCGCAACTATGCCATTGGCGACCAGGAGTTGCTAGCCATCAAGCTCGCTCTAGAGGAGTGGAGATATCTGTTGGAGGGAGCTTCTCATTCAATCACCATCCTTACAGACCACAAGAACCTTCTATATCTAAAAGGCGCACAATGTCTCAACCCTCGTCAGGCCAGATGGGCACTTTTCTTTTCCAGGTTCGACTTTAAACTCCAGTTCTGTCCGGGCTCTCAGAATCGCAAGGCCGATGCCCTTTCCCGCTCATGGGAGCAAGAAAATGAGTCAGAGTCTTCAGACAAGCATCCTATTATAAATCCGTTGGCATTCTCCACGGTAGGGATGGACTCTACGCCCCCATCAGGGAAAAGTTTTGTGAAGCCGACACTAAGGAAGAAGCTCATGCATTGGGCCCATGCTTCCCGTTTTGCCGGACATACAGGTATCCAAAAAACCCTGGAGTTTATCTCTAGGTCCTATTGGTGGCCAACTCTGAAAAAGGACGTTTTGGAGTTTATTGCATCTTGCCCAAAGTGTGCTCAACATAAAGTATCCCGCCAGTCGCCTGCGGGGCAACTGGTTCCACTATCTGTTCCCCGTCGACCATGGACCCATTTGTCGATGGATTTTATTACAGATTTGCCCATGTGCAACAAGTTCAATACCATCTGGGTGGTAGTTGACCGGTTCACCAAGATGGCACACTTCATTCCTCTCACCGGTCTTCCGTCAGCTTCCAAGTTGGCTCAAGTATTCATACAAGAGATCTTCCGACTCCACGGTCTTCCAGAAGAAATTATCTCAGATCGAGGAGTTCAATTCACAGCCAAATTCTGGCGAAGTTTATGTCAAGTCCTCCAAGTCAAGTTAAAGTTTTCCATGGCTTACCATCCTCAGACCAATGGTCAAACTGAGAGGGTGAATCAGGACTTGGAGGCCTTCCTCCGCATCTATGTGTCCTCCTCTCAAGATGACTGGGTTCAATTACTTCCCTGGGCCGAGTTCTGTCATAACAACCAGTATCATTCTTCATCTTCTTCAACACCATTCTTCACCAACTTTGGATTCCACCCTAAAGTCCCTGAGTTCCAACCGCTTCCAGCAACTTCTGTTCCCGCAGTGGATATCACCTTGCATCAGTTTGCCAATATCTGGAAGAGCGTACGATCAGCTCTGCTCAAGGCATCGTTCAGGTACAAGAAGTTTGCGGATAAGAAGCGTCGAGCAGTTCCTGCTCTCAAGGTGGGTGATCGGGTATGGTTATCCACGAAGAATTTGAGGTTAAGAGTTCCCAGTATGAAGTTTGCACCTCGCTACATCGGTCCTTTTAAAATTGATCAAGTCATCAATCCTGTTGCTTACAGACTCCAGTTACCTCCCTTCTTAAAAATACCCAGGACATTCCATGTTTCCCTGTTGAAACCGCTAATCTTGAATCGGTTTCATTCCTCACTTCCACCAACTCCGAAAGTCCAAACTCAACGAGGCGTTGAGTATGAAGTGGCCAAGATCCTGGACTCACGTCACCGTTACGGTCAACTTCAGTATCTCATTGACTGGAAGGGCTATGGTCCTGAAGAACGCTCTTGGACCAATGCCTCTGACGTCCATGCTCCTGCCTTGGTCCGAAATTTCCACGCAAAGTTTCCTTTAAAGCCTAAGAAGTGTCCTGGGGCCACTCCTAAAGGGGGGGGTGCTGTCACGATCCGGGTATCTGGACGCCATTACTTACCCTTCAGATGCCTCCTAAGGCGGGCTCAGCGTTCCAGGACCAGATTCCGCTGTTCCTGAGTTTCCACATGCAGAGTGTCAGAGTGGTGTTTTCATCAGCCGCGGCCTCCGCTGTGCCCGCGTGGTTAAATGTGCATCTATCAGCCTGGCGTCTCCTGTCTCCGGTGGCCGGCGCCGCCATTACTGTTTCCCAGACCACATGGATTACAAACCAAACTTCCCTCCAAGTGTCTGCATGGGCGCAGCCATCTTGGATTCTGTCATCTGATCATTTCCACCAATCTGCTGTTTGTATTGTTGATTTGCATAATTGCCTAGCCAACCCCTTCCTTGCTGCAGGTATAAGTAAGCTGTGCCTGAGCAAGGAAGACGTCAGTGCTTTGGTTGTCAAACCTAGTTCCTGTTTGTCTCTCTTCTATGATTGTCTTCCAGGTTCCAGCTCCTGTCTCAAGACTTCCACCATAGAGACCCGCACCAGCATTCCACCTGCGGTGTAGCCTGACTTTCCAATCCATTGTGGATTCATCTGTTTCCAGCTACAACACTACCTGCTTCCAGCCTCAGCTTCCAGCAGAATACAGCTTCCCTTAAAGGGCCGGTGTCCTTTCTACACTTTACCACTCTCCACCGGAATTATTATTTCTCCGCTCTCAAGTTCTACATTTCAGTTCACATTTCATCGCTCCCAAAGTTCATTTATTATTTAACTGGTTCCAGCCAGTATCCACTCCGTGCTAACAACAGTCTGGTTCCAGCCAGTATCCACAGCAGCTGTTTTACCTTCAGCAACCCAGCTCTTCCTGGAACACCAGCTGGTACAATCCTGGGTTATCTCCATTGCTACAGCCGGGCCTGGTAAGGACTTTCCATCTAGAAGATCATAAGAACTATCTCACACTACCAGTGCCCTGTGGCTCCTGCCATGCTGTAGTACTCAGGAACTGTATTTATTCTTTGCTGACTTTTACGTTTTCTTTTATTGCTGCTGTGATGCGGAGTTGTCATAATAAACATCATTGACTTTTATCTAAGTTGTCGTGGTCACGCCTTCGGGCAGTTATTATTCATGTTACTTACATGTCCAGGGGTCTGATACAACCTCCCAGGTTCTGGTACATCTCAGCCCCTACAACTGAGGCTGCCTCCCGTCAGCTCAGGCCCTCAGTTGTGACAGTGTGGCTCCAATAAACAAAGAAATCTGGCTAGTGCAAGAGGTAATTTTACCTTGGGATAATGGTTCCCCGTTTAACCCACAAATCTCAATTTCCGATGCCAAGGGTACTAAGGGAACAGAGTGTTTCAGGGTGAATTGGCGGTCCATAAAAACCCCGTCGGCCCCACTGTCCACAAAGGCCTCAGTCTTGACAGTTTGACCGAGGATCTTCAAGGTCACCGGAATGATAAAAGTCTTCTTGGGAAATTCTGACTTCTGGCCTGACAGGATATTTCCCATCACCCTCAGGCCCTGAAGTTTTCCGGCTTTTCTGGGCATGATACTACCACATGACCTTTATTCCCACAGTACAAACACAACCCCTGCTGTCTCCTCCGCGTCTTCTCACGCGAGGAGAGGCGGGTAGCCCCAATCTGCATAGGCTCCTCAGAAAATTCCTCAGAGTCTGAGGTTCCCTTGGGAAGGAAGGAAATCTCAGTCTCCCTTTCAAGCCTACGCTCTCTCAGCCGTCTATCCACCCGGATGGATAACTGCATGAGCTGATCCAAGCTATCAGGCAAGGGATATTGTACCAGTTGGTCCTTTATCTGGTTAGAAAGACCTCTTCGGTACTGGTGTCTCAGGGCTGGGTCATTCCACTGGATATCATGGGCCAACCTCCGAAACTCCGTACAGTAAACCTCAACTGGCCTTCGCCCTTGCTTAAGGATCGAAATCTGAGCCTCGGCTGAGGCCGTCTTGTCAGGGTCATCATACAACATGCCCAGTGCCGTAAAAAAAGCATCAACACTTTTAAGCGACGGACAGTCAGGCTGCAACCCATATGCCCAGACCTGTGGGTCTCCTTGTAGCAAGGAAATCACTATGCCCACCCGCTGAATCTCCGACCCAGAAGACTGAGGCCTAAGCCGGAAGTGTAGCTTGCAGCTCTCCTTGAAACAAAAGAACTGCGAGCGATCTCCAGAAAAACGATCCGGGAGATTTACTTTCGGCTCCTTAACCCCTGCAGGTGCTGCTGCTGCGGGAGCTCCGCCAGCAGCCTGGGAGGTGTGCATTTTAATGGACAAATCATTAAATTGTCGAGTCAGGACCTGCACCTGATCGACCACCTGTTGCAACGTATTTTGAGGGGTATGCTCCATATTCCCACAAAATTTCAACAGGAGTATTAGGCTGCTGAATATGTTATGCACACCAGTGCCTGCAGGAAAGTACTGGTGTCAGAACTGTTATGCACTCCAGTGTCTGCAGGAATGTACTGGTGTTTGAACTGTTATGCAAAACAGATGGACTCACAGACAAACTGGGGGATATGACATAATGTACACAGAAGGTGATAGGGTAACAAAATACACACAAAGTGAACAGAGAAGCCCAGAGGCTAAGGAACTGGGTATCTCCCTTGTATTAGAACTGCTCAGATGGAAAAGCAAGATGTTGTGTTTTAATACGTAGAGAACCCGAAATGCTGTTGCTAAGGGCAACAGCAAAACCCTAAAGGGTTACCAACGGGTGTGGCAGTAAACTCCTTGGTCAGAGATGGAATGATAGACACAAGGAGAATCTCCACAATCCTAATTCTCACTTGCAGTGCACAGGTTTTAGCTTACTGCCACTAAACTGACCCCTGACACCTAGCACAGTGAGACAGGATTAGACAGGCAAGTCTTAGAATACAGCCGCAAACTTGCTAAGTTCACAGAGTAGTAACAGAACCCCAGCAAGCTAAACGACTGACTCCAGTCTTACTGCTAGGTCTGGATTGGCAGAGTGTAATACCAAATCCCCAGGCCTATTTGCAGTAAGCAACAAACAAATACAAAGCTACACAGTACTGGCTAACTTTCATGAACTGACTAACCAACAAAGATTCAGCAGCATCTGCTTACCCTAAAAAGAGGCCTTATAAAGCAGGTGCTGTCCACGCCCCACTCAGACCTCACAGACTGTGAGCACAAAAACCGGCACCGGATCCCCTGCCGTGCACCGAGCCTATAACCACTGCACAGCAAAAGACCCGAACCGGAGTATCAGCTGCGCTCAGGTTACTCCACTAGCACTTGTCTCCCGGTTGCCATGACGACGTGGCAGCACAGGGCAGGAGACCCTAACAGCTACCCGGGTAGGATTCCCGGATCACTTGATCCGGGAATCTGCCAGGGAACCCATTCCCACTAGGGAAAAACATGGGTAAATGCGGGCCCTCGCGCATTTACCCATGTTTAAAAAAGCTAGTGGAAAAGGGGTATTAGAGACATTATCTGACCGCAATCAGGGCTTTGAATCATACTACACTGTGTGTCTCCTCATCACCTATAGTCCTTATGTGCTATTACCAGTGAAAGCGTAATAAGGTGGACAATGCTCATTGATTCTAGCACCAGGGATTCAACTTGTCAATAACAGGTGTACCCTAAAGGAGCCGTGAACGGTATACTGTTTGTTACAAGCATTTAACAATTAGTCCTTTTATGCACATCAAAAGGATTGGATCTAGCTGAATTAAGGGATTTATAAACAAATGGTGATTATAACCACTCCTTATTCATTATAGGAGCTATAGTTTTTATTGCTTTTACAGAGTAATATTGTATGTAATTTTTTATTGTACGTGTGTTTGTATTTTAAACTGTCATTTTTATTGAAATGTATTGATATAATTAATTGCTAATGCGCTCTCTTGATAAATTGATCTATTGATCTTATTTATTATATTTTTTTCTTGTATACTATTGGCAGGACAGTACTGCTAAATTGGGAGCGGCATTACAATTATAATTATATAAAAATTGGTTAAGCTTGGTGGCTTGGAAGCACTGGGACTTTGTTGTTGTAATCAACTGAGTTGTCGTTTTTCCTACTTGTCGGAAATTTTGACTAGTTGAAGAACATGTTCCACGTATTTTGTCGAATTTGCGGTAATTTCCGACAGGTTTTTGGCTCGTTTTCAGTAATGCTGACCTGACTTTAAAAAAAGTCAGATCAGCATTGTCGAAAACAGGCAAAACTTGTTGGAAGTGCCCGCAAATAGAATACTGAACTGTCTGATCTTCTCCATTGGAGAGGATCCGTCAGGAATTGAATATCATTGTTATACTAACACATTTATTATTTTATGAATAGTATTATTAGATTTTTTGTACAGAGGTTTTGTATTTAGAAATAAAATTCCATTCTATTAAAATAAAGAGCTTAAATAGGTCTAGAGGCCATTTTTTCTGTTTAAATTAGTTTCAATATTCTTAGGTTACCTACATTTTTACCAGCAATGATATAATCCCAGACTCCCAATGTGAACTATACAAAAGTGAAATGGAAACCATTGCACAAATTTAACACACTAAGTATATCTGATGACAGCATGTCATTTCAAATATAATTATTTATTGTGGGATATGCATACATTATTTAAATATTTTGAGGTTGTAAGAATATTGTTACAAATTGTCTAGCTCTATTAATCATCACATACGCAGTTTTTAAAAGGTTTTTTTTCCTATTAAGGTATTCTGTGTTCACCATAGCTGATTGCCACCATACATGATTTATTAAAGTATAGTATCGACATAATATACAAATAATTTTAATACCTAGAAATGGAGGTGCCAAGTACAAAATATTACACTTTTATTGAAAAGTAGGGGTTTATATCTGAAGCATCGGGTTGTAAAACCAGTGCTTCATGTTTATGCTCGATATTTAATCGGGCAATGATTTTACTAGCCTTGTCTTCATTGTAAAAGCATTCACCTTTCAATATTGCACATAAACATTATCAGAAGTACTGCGTTTTATTACCTGATGCTTCGTAAATAAACCCCCTGCAAGGGCTGATCAATGCTACAGAATGGCCACAGCGTGGCCTTCTGGGCATTGTGGCAAGCAACATTGCAAGCTTTTCTTTGCACCTAGATTCATATAAGATGGTTATTTTTACAGAATAGAGGTGCACAGGTAAAACTTGCAATGTAGAGCTACTGTAATAGACAAATATGTTCACATCCAAACTTCATGGGATGTTCAGCGGCACATCCCCTGAAATGAATCAGCGCCATCGAGACCTGTTTTTGGTTAGATCAACACAGGGGACTCGTGGACACTCGCTCAGGTTAGAGGAGAGGAGATTCCGCACAATACGGCGTAAAGGCTTTTTCACGGTAAGGACAATACATGTTTGGAAGTCCCTGCCCGAGGGAGTTGTAATGGCGGAATCGGTCAACACCTTTAAGAATGGGTTAGATAAATTCCTAATGGATAAGGATATCCAGGGGTATGGTGCATAGTCATGCATTATAGTTACTATAAATAGGGATAAAATGTAACGGCTGACAGCAGCATCAGTCAGAAATTTTAGTCAAATCATCATGCATAGGAGACCACAAATAGGTTGAACTCGATGGACAATTGTCTTTTTTCAACCTCAGATACTATGAGACCCATTTGGCTAAAATCCTTTTTAATAATCATATATCTCAAAGATGTATTTCAATCAACTTTCTGCAAACCATCAGACTACATGTTAAATTGGGGATACATTTACATTCATTAAAGAATCATGTAAACCCATTTTAGAAAACATTCACCATCAAACAGGTAGGTAAATCTATTTTACAGCTTCATAAAGGTTGTAATTTAGGGGCAGATGTACTAAGCCTTGGAGAGAGATAAAGTGGAGAGAGATAAACTACCAACCAATCAGCTCCTGTCATTTTTCAAATACGTGTGTATAAGAAAAGCTTCCCTTTCAGAAACCCAACTTAAAATACATAATTTCCTGCTCTAATTCAGTTTACTTAAATGGAAATTTAATTTTCCAGAGAAGACATTGTCCTATCATATGAAGGAAGATATTAAAGTCATACAGCATCCTTTTGCCTTGGTCAATGTATTTTTTCTCTCTCTCTGATGTGGTTAACCTTATTCTCCTCTATAAATGTTTACAGGAGGTAAAACAAATCAAGAGCTAATTAAATCTGAGAACAGATGGGAATGATTTAAGATTTAATGTTCTATGGACTTGATTTTATGGTATTCATGTCCTGTCTTAGAAAATAGTTATTTATTTTATTTTATTTCATTTAGAAACAATATCCCTTCAGGTGTCACTGAGATGGAAAGGACCTATTTGCAGGGAATTGCTTAGGATACATTTAAACTTAGTTAAAGGGGATCTGACATAGTTTATCTAATAGGAAAGTTCAGCTTGTGTAAATGGGCCTCTCTAAGGCTGCAGAGAGTACACGTTGAGTCTTCAAAGGTGTTGGCACAAATCATGTTATTATTTGGACCTAGACCGCCAGCAGTGCCCCAGGGTACTGCAATACACAGATTGGTTAACATTGGCTTCATTCATTTTGCCTTTGATAAACCATTCCTGTTGTATTCTGCAAAAGAAAATCACTCACCTATGTAACATAGTAACATAGTATCTAAGGTTGAATAAAAACAATTGTCCATCGGGTTCAACCTACCTGTGGTCTCCTATGCACGATTATTTTGTATAAAATTTTGACTGAAGTTGCTGACTGTCGTTCCGATTAACCCCTCTTTTTTATAATAACCATAGTGCTTGACTATGCCCCGTAACCCTGGATATCCTTATCCATTAGGAATTTATCTAACCCATTCTTAAAGGTGTTGACTGAGTTGGCCATTACAACTCCCTCAGGCAGGGAATTCCAAACACGTATCGTCCTTACCGTAAAAAAGCCTTTACGCCGTATTGTGTGGAATCTCCTCTCCTCTAACCTGAGCGAGTGTCCACGAGTTCTCTGTGTTGATCTAACCAAAAACAGGTCCTGAGCAAGATCTGTATATTGTCCCATTATATATTTGTAAATGTTGATCATGTCCCCTCTTAATCTCCTCTTTTCCAGTGTAAACATGCCTAGTCTTGCAAGCCTTTCCTCGTATTCCAGCGTCTCCATACCCTTAATTAGTTTGGTCGCCCGCCTTTGAACCTTTTCTAGCTCCAGGATATCCATTTTGTAGTAAGGTGCCCAGAATTGTACACAGTATTCAAGGTGTGGCCTCACAAGTGATTTATATAACGGGAGTATAATACTCTCGTCCCTTGCATCAATTCCCCGTTTTATGCATGCTAATATCTTATTAGCCTTCTTTGCTGCAGTCCTACTTTGGGTACTACTGCTTAGTTTGCTATCTATGAAGACACCTAAGTCCTTTTCCAGTACAGAATCCCCTAATTTTACCCCATTTAGTAGGTAGGTGTTACTTTTGTTCTTGTTACCACAGTGCATTACCTTACACTTGTCTGTATTGAAGCGCATTCTCCATTTCGCTGCCCAAGCTTCTAATTTAACTAAGTCATTCTGAAGCAACTCAGCATCCCCCTCTGCATTTATAACTTTACACAATTTGGTATCATCTGCAAACATTGACACCATGCTCTCTAGACCTTCTGTTAGGTCGTTAATGAAAATATTGAACAATAGCGGTCCTAATACTGAGCCTTGCGGCACACCACTTAGCACTTCAGTCCAAGTTGAAAAAGATCCATTAACCACAATGCGCTGCTCCCTATTATCTAACCAGTTTTTGACCCAAGTGCATATTGTGCTTCCTAGCCCTGATTATTGTAGCTTGTAGATAAGTCTCATGTGTGGTACAGTATCGAACGCTTTGGCAAAATCTAAAAAGATTACATCCACCTCTTTACTCTGATCTAGGTTTGCGCTTACTGTTTCATAAAAGCCAAGTAAGTTGGTTTGACAGGATCTGTCCTTCATAAACCCATGTTGATTCCTTTTAATGACCTTATTGACTTCAAGGAACTTCTGAATACTATCTCTTAGAATACCTTCCAATACTTTCCCCACTATAGATGTAAGACTAACTGGTCTATAATTACTAGTGATGAGCGGGTTCGGTTCCTCGGAAACCGAACCCCCCTGAACTTCACCCATTTTACACGGGTCCGAGGCATACTCGGATTCTCCCGTATGGCTCGGTTAACCCGAGCGCGCCCGAACGTCATCATCCCGTTGTCGGATTCTCGCGAGATTCGGATTCTATATAAGCAGCCGCGCGTCGCCGCCATTTTCACTCGTGCATTGGAAATGTTAGGGAGAGGACGTGGCTGGCGTCCTCTCCGTTTATTAATAATATTTGTGCTTATTGCTTAATTGTGGGGACTGGGGAGCAGCTGTATTATATAGGAGGAGTACAGTGCAGAGTTTTGCTGACAGTGACCACCAGTATACGTTGTCTGCCTGAAAAACACTCCATATCTGTGCTCAGTGTGCTGCATATATCTGTGCTCAGACTGCTTAATTGTGGGGACTGGGGAGCAGCTGTATTATATAGGAGGAGTACAGTGCAGAGTTTTGCTGACAGTGACCACCAGTATACGTTGTCTGCCTGAAAAACACTCCATATCTGTGCTCAGTGTGCTGCATATATCTGTGCTCACACTGCTTTATTGTGGGCACTGGGGACCACCAATATATTATATAGGAGGAGTACAGTGCAGGGTTTTGCTGACCAGTGACCACCAGTATACGTTGTCTGCCTGAAAAACACTCCATATCTGTGCTCAGTGTGCTGCATATATCTGTGCTCACACTGCTTAATTGTGGGGACTGGGGAGCAGCTGTATTATATAGGAGGAGTACAGTGCAGAGTTTTGCTGACAGTGACCACCAGTATACGTTGTCTGCCTGAAAAACACTCCATATCTGTGCTCAGTGTGCTGCATATATCTGTGCTCACACTGCTTTATTGTGGGCACTGGGGACCACCAGTATACTATATAGGAGGAGTACAGTGCAGAGTTTTGCTGACCAGTGACCACCAGTATACGTTGTCTGCCTGAAAAACACTCCATATCTGTGCTCAGTGTGCTGCATATATCTGTGCTCAGACTGCTTAATTGTGGGGACTGGGAGCAGCTGTATTATATAGGAGGAGTACAGTGCAGAGTTTTGCTGACAGTGACCACCAGTATACGTTGTCTGCCTGAAAAACACTCCATATCTGTGCTCAGTGTGCTGCATATATCTGTGCTCACACTGCTTTATTGTGGGCACTGGTGACCACTAGTATATTATAAAGGAGGAGTACAGTGCAGAGTTTTGCTGACCAGTGACCACCAGTATACGTTGTCTGCCTGAAAAACACTCCATATCTGTGCTGAGTGTGCTGCATATATCTGTGCTCACACTGCTTAATTGTGGGGACTGGGGAGCAGCTGTATTATATAGGAGGAGTACAGTGCAGAGTTTTGCTGACAGTGACCACCAGTATACGTTGTCTGCCTGAAAAACACTCCATATCTGTGCTCAGTGTGCTGCATATATCTGTGCTCACACTGCTTAATTGTGGGGACTGGGGAGCAGCTGTATTATATAGGAGGAGTACAGTGCAGAGTTTTGCTGACAGTGACCACCAGTATACGTTGTCTGCCTGAAAAACACTCCATATCTGTGCTCAGTGTGCTGCATATATCTGTGCTCACACTGCTTTATTGTGGGGACTGGGGACCAGCAGTATTATATAGGAGGAGTACAGTGCAGAGTTTTGCTGACAGTGACCACCAGTATATATAGCAGTACGGTACGGAAGGCCACTGCTCTACCTACCTCTGTGTCGTCAAGTATACTATCCATCTAGATTTTATACCTGTGGTGCATTTTAGTTTTGCAGTTTGCTGACATTGACCACCAGTATATATAGCAGTACGGTACAGAAGGCCACTGCTCTACCTACCTCTGTGTCATCAAGTATACTATCCATCCATACCTGTGGTGCATTTCAGTTGTGCGCAGTATATATAGTAGTAGGCCATTGCTATTGATACTGGCATATAATTCCACACATTAAAAAATGGAGAACAAAAATGTGGAGGTTAAAATAGGGAAAGATCAAGATCCACTTCCACTTCGTGCTGAAGCTGCTGCCACTAGTCATGGCCGAGACGATGAAATGCCATCAACGTCGTCTGCCAAGGCCGATGCCCAATGTCATAGTAGAGAGCATGTAAAATCCAAAAACCAAAAGTTCAGTAAAATGACCCAAAAATCTAAATTGAAAGCGCCGGATGAGAAGCGTAAACTTGCCAATATGCCATTTACGACACGGAGTGGCAAGGAACGGCTGAGGCCCTGGCCTATGTTCATGGCTAGTGGTTCAGATTCACATGAGGATGGAAGCACTCATCCTCTCGCTAGAAAAATGAAAATACTTAAACTGGCAAAAGCACAGCAAAGAACTGTGCGTTCTTCTAAATCACAAATCCCTAAGGAGAGTCCAATTGTGTCGGTTGCGATGCCTGACCTTCCCAACACTGGACCGGAAGAGCTTGCGCCTTCCACCATTTGCACGCCCCCTGCAAGTGCTGGAAGGAGCACCCGCAGTCCAGTTCCTGATAGTCAAATTGAAGATGTCACTGTTGAAGTACACCAGGATGAGGATATGGGTGTTGCTGGCGCTGGGGAGGAAATTGACAAGGAGGATTCTGATGGTGAGGTGGTTTGTTTAAGTCAGGCACCCGGGGAGACACCTGTTGTCCGTGGGACGAATATGGCCATTGACATGCCTGGTCAAAATACAACAAAAATCACCTCTTCGGTGTGGCATTATTTCAACACAAATTCGGACAACAGGTGTCAAGCCGTGTGTTGCCTTTGTCAAGCTGTAATAAGTAGGGATAAGGACGTTAACCACCTAGGAACATCCTCCCTTATACGTCACCTGGTCCGCATTCATCAGAAGTCAGTGACAAGTTCAAAAACTTTGGATGACAGTGGAAGCAGTCCACTGACCACTAAATCCCTTCCTCTTGTAACCAAGCTCCTGCAAACCACACCACCAACTCCCTCAGTGTCAATTTCCACCTTACACAGGAAAGCCAATAGTCCTGCAGGCCATGTCACTGGCAAGTCTGACGAGTCCTCTCCTGCCTAGGATTCCTCCGATGCATCCTTGAGTGTAACGCCTACTGCTGCTGGCGCTGCTGTTGTTGCTGCTGGGAGTCGATCGTCATCCCAGAGGGGAAGTCCGAAGACCACTTGTACTACTTCCAGTAAGCAATTGACTGTCCAACAGTCCTTTGCAAGGAAGATGAAATATCACAGCAGTCATCCTGCTGCAAAGCGGATAACTCAGGCCTTGGCAGACTGGGCAGTGAGAAACATGTTTCCGGTATCCACCGTTAATTCAGAGGCAACTAGAGACTTGATTGAGGTACTGTGTCCCCTGTACCAAATACCATCTAGGTTCCATTTCTCTAGGCAGGCGATACCGAAAATGTACACAGACCTCAGAAAAAGAGTCACCAGTGTCCTAAAAAATGCAGTTGTACCCAATGTCCACTTAACCACGGACATGTAGACAAGTGGAGCAGGGCAGACTCAGGACTATATGACTGTGACAGCCCACTGGGTAGATGTATTGCCTCCCGCAGCAAGAACAGTAGCGGCGGCACCAGTAGCAGCATCTCGCAAACGCCAACTCATTCCTAGGCAGGCTACGCTTTGTATCACCGCTTTCCATAAGAGGCACACAGCTGACAACCTCTTACGGAAACTGAGGAACATCATCGCAGAATGGCTTACACCAATTGGACTCTCCTGGCGATTTGTGACATCGGACCACCAATATTGTGCGTGCATTACATCTGGGCAAATTCCAGCACGTCCCATGTTTTGCACATACATTGAATTTGGTGGTGCAGAATTATTTAAAAAATGACAGGGGCGTGCAAGAGATGCTGTCGGTGGCCCGAAGAATTGTGGGCCACTTTAGGCATTCAGCCACCGCGTGCCGAAGACTGGAGCACCACCAAACACTCCTGAACCTGCCCTGCCATCATCTGAAGCAAGAGGTGGTAACGAGGTGGAATTCAACCCTCTACATGCTTCAGAGGATGAAGGAGCAGCAAAAGGCCATTCAAGCCTATGCATCTGCCCACAATATAGGCAAAGGAGGGGGAATGCACCTGACTCAAGCGCAGTGGAGAATGATTTCAACGTTGTGCAAGGTTCTGCAACCCTTTGAACTTGCCACACGTGAAGTCAGTTCATACACTGCCAGCCTGAGTCAGGTCATTCCCCTCATCAGGCTTTTGCAGAAGAAGCTGGAGACATTAAAGGAGGAGCTAAAACAGAGCGATTCCGCTAGGCATGTGGGACTTGTGGATAGAGCCCTTAATTCGCTTAACCAGGATTCACGGGATGGTCAATCTGTTGAAATCAGAGCACTACATTTTGGCCACCGTGCTCGATCCTAGATTTAAAACTTACGTTGTATCTCTCTTTCTGGCAGAAATAAGTCTGCAGAGGTTCAAAGACCTGCTGGTGAGAAAATTGTCAAGTCAAGCGGAACGTGACCCGTCAACAGCTTCTCCTTCACATTCTCCCGCAACTGGGGGTGCGAGGAAAAGGCTAAGAATTCCGAGCCCACCCGCTGGCGGTGATGCAGGGCAGTCTGGAGCGAGTGCTGACATCTGGTCCGGACTGAAGGACCTGTCAACGATTACTGACATGTCGTCTACTGTCACTGCATTGAAAGAATGGTGGAGGATTATATGAGTGACCGCATCCAAGTAGGCACGTCAGACAGTCCGTACGTATACTGGCAGGAAAAAGAGGCAATTTGGAGGCCCTTGCAGAAACTGACTTTATTTTACCTAAGTTGCCCACCCTCCAGTGTGTACTCCGAAAGAGTGCTTAGTGCAGCCGCTCACCTTGTCAGCAATCGGCATACGAGGTTACTTCCAGAAAATGTGGAGAAGATGATGTTCATCAAAATGAATTATAATCAATTCCTCTGTGGAGACATTCACCAGCAATTGCCTCCAGAAAGTACACAGGGACCTGAGATGGTGGATTCCAGTGGGGACGAATTAATAATCTGTGAGGAGGGGGATGTACACAGTGAAAGGGGTGAGGAATCGGAAGGATGATGATGAGTTGGACATCTTGCCTCTGTAGAGCCAGTTTGTGCAAGGAGAGATTGATTGCTTCTTTTTTGGTGGGGGCCCAAACCAACCAGTCATTTCAGTCACAGTCATGTGGCAGACCCTGTCGCTGAAATGATGGGTTCGTTAAAGTGTGCATGTCCTGTTTATACAACATAAGGGTGGATGGGAGGGCCCAAGGACAATTCCATCTTGCACCTCTTTTTTCTTTAATTTTTCTTTGCATCATGTGCTGTTTGGGGACAATTTTTTTGAAGTGCCACCCTGCCTGACACTGCAGTGCCACTCCTAGATGGGCCAGGTGTTTGTGTCGGCCACTTGTGTCGCTTTGCTTAGTCACACAGCGACCTTGGTGCGCCTCTTTTTTTCTTTGCATCATGTGCTGTTTGGGGACAATTTTTTGGAAGTGCCATCCTGTCTGACACTGCAGTGCCACTCCTAGATGGGCCAGGTGTTTGTGTCGGCCACTTGTGTCGCTTAGCTTAGTCACACAGCGACCTTGGTGCGCCTCTTTTTTTCTTTGCATCATGTGCTGTTTGGGGACTATTTTTTTAAGTGCCATCCTGCCTGACACTGCAGTGCCACTTCTAGATGGGCCAGGTGTTTGTGTCGGCCACTTGTGTCGCTTAGCTTAGCCATCCAGCGACCTTGGTGCACCTCTTTTTTTCTTTGCATCATGTGCTGTTTGGGGACTATTTTTTTGAAGTGCCATCCTGTCTGACACTGCAGTGCCACTCCTAGATGGGCCAGGTGTTTGTGTCGGCCACTTGTGTCGCTTAGCTTAGCCATCCAGCGACCTCGGTGCAAATTTTAGGACTAAAAATAATATTGTGAGGTGTGAGGTGTTCAGAATAGATTGAAAATGAGTGGAAATTATGGTTATTGAGGTTAATAATACTATGGGATCAAAATGACCCCCAAATTCTATGATTTAAGCTGTTTTTGAGGGTTTTTTGTAAAAAAAAAAACACCCGAATCCGGCAAAAAATTTTCAGGGAGGTTTTGCCAAAACGCGTCTGAATCCAAAACACGGCCGCGGAACCGAATCCAAAACCAAAACACAAAACCCGAAAAATTTCCGGTGCACATCACTAATAATTACCTGGTTCAGCTTTACTTCCCTTTTTGAATATAGGCACTACTTCCGCTTTACGCCAGTCTTTGGGAACCATACCTGATATTACTGAATCCTTAAAGATCAAAAATAGCGGTTTTGCAAGTTCAGAATGAAGATCCATTAGAACCCTTGGGTGAATACCATCGGGACCTGGTGACTTATTAATCTTTAAATGTTTTAATCGGTCACAGACTACTTCCTCGCTTAAATAAGTGCCTATCAGTGGGATATTCTCATTATTGAGATTATATGTTAGTCCCTGAATTGGGTCCTCTCTAGTAAATACTGTTAAAAAAAACTCATTTAGTGTGTCCGCTATGTCATTATCATTTTTGCTTAAGACTCCCAACTTGTCTTTTAAAGGGCCTATACTCTCCTTCTTTAATCTCTTGCTATTAATGTATTTAAAGATTTTTTTGGGATTCGCTTTGCTTTCCTTTGCTACTAGTTTTTCAGTTTCTACTTTAGCCGCTCTTATTTCCTTTTTGCATATTTTGTTAAATTCCTTATAGTGCTGAAATGACTCTGCTTCCCCATCAGATTTGTATTTTTTAAATGCTCGCCTTTTCTTGCCCATAAGATCCTTAATCTTTTTGTTAAGCCACATCGGTTTATGATTTTTATTCCTTTTTTTGCTGCTCGTAGGAATAAATTTGAGTGTATTTTTAGCTAGCAGGAATTTTAGTACCTCCCATTTCTCCGTAGTATTTTTTCCTAAAAACAAACCTTCCCATTCAATATCCCTGAAAAATACCCTCATCTTTTCAAAATTTGCTTTGCTAAAGTTTAGAGTCCTAGTTGAGCCAGTATAGGGCTGTTTATGGAAACTGATATTGAATGTGACCATATTGTGGTCGCTGTTTCCTATAGGTTCCCCTACTATAATACCTGATACCAAATCCCCATTGTTTGTTAATACCAGGGCCAGTATTTACTAAAAATCCGAGTTTGGCCGATTTGTGTTTTTTTTTCTGAGTCCCAATCCGGAAATTCACTAAGCACCAATCTCGGCAGTGTCTGGTCTATTCGTAATGGTTTGAATGACAACGTTCCGAAATACGAATGAATAGACCATCGGTCAAACGCGGCTGTTATTTCATAGAATACGGGAATTCACTATTCATTCGTATTTAGGTGTTAGTCTCTGAGTGCTCAAATGCGGTCGTTTTTTTTTGCGATTCGTTAAAAAAAAGCGGCAAAAAAATAGACCTGCTTTTTTCAGTCGTGTTTACATGTGTTGCAAATAAAAAATCACTCACACCTGAATTAGGATGCCTATAAAAGAACGTTAGGCCCATTTCAATACACCTACACTCAGAAATGGCAGCAGGACTGTGGGCCAGTGATCTTTTGTGTGCTGTGGGATTCCTCAGACTCAGACATCAGCCTGGTAGTACCCAGGGCCAAGAAACTGAACATGGTCAGCAGGTTGTACAGGTTCCGCGGAGGCTGCGCATGCCTAGTTTTTTTAGGGGGCGTTTAAACTTGAACGCATTGTCCGATGATAAGGTCATACAGATATTCCGTCTAAATCGTAACAAAATTTTCCGTCTGTATGACCTTGTCAAACTGGGCCTAGACCCTGAGACAGCATGCTCTTGCCCTGTCACAGGCCTGCACAAACTCCTGGCTGTGTTACACTTTCTGGCTACTGGCAGCTTTCAGGCTGTGTCTGGGGATGTCATAGGAATCTCACAGCCCTCATTTTCCAGAATCTTAACACAGGTTTTGTATACCTAACGACCTCTTCTGTTTTGTGTTTGTTTTAATTTCTCGGTGGCCAGTTCTGTCCTAAAATCTCATGTTTATTGTTCTTTAAAATGTTCACACAGGTGTTGGCTGTTTTGCAGCCCCACATCGAGGCCTCAATCTGCTTCCCTACCCAGGAGTCTCAGTGGCATGCCGTCACGGTAGATTTCTATGAGCTGTCTGGCATGCCCAATGTGCTTGGAGCCATAGATTGCACACACATTCAGCTGAGACCACCTAGGGGCAGGCAGCACATATATACAAACCGCCATTTCGAACACTCCACAAATGTGCAGGTGGTTTGTGATGCAAATCTCAAAATAATGAGTGTTGTTGCTGGTTACCCTGGGGGCTTCCATGACTCCTTCATCCTCAGTCAGTCATCCCTCTTTGATAAGTTTGAGGACGGACAAATGCCAGATGGATGGCTGCTGGGTATGTAATTTGATATGTGTAGGCCTGCGTATACTTTGTCTAAATACAGGTGCAGATGTATTAACCTGTAGAAGGCATAAGGAAGTGAGAAACCAGTGATCTGTGCAAGGTGATAAAGGCACCAGCCAATCTGCTCCAATATGTAAATTAAACAACACAGGACAGAAAAAGATTGTCTCTTTGTTGGCGCACTTGAAAGAGAAAAGGAAGAATATTTACATTTACTATAAGTATGTTACATTAAAATATAACTTTTATTATTACTATCTTAAAAGGTTGCAATTGAGAAACATAAATGTGAAATAATGTGTACAATTCGTGTAAATTCTGTGAATAAATTCAATAGTGCAATCTAATAAAAACTGATTCACTGTGCCTAAATTTTCTGCTCAATTAATTATATCATAAATATACAATTGAAGAGTAATAAATATTGCACGATAACTGTATGTAGGGTTGAGTAGCATATACTGCTCACATAGACGGCAAAAATAGGTATCAAGGGCCAAATATCTATAGGTGATGTAAGGATAAATTGATGAGACTAGAGCGTGTTTAATTTCTGTTTCATATGTTGAAAAACACACTGGGATAATCCCACAACCTCATATACTCTCATTATTTCTTGCAAGATCTGCCTGTAATAATGTGGTTGTCTAAACCAGTTGCTGCTGACAGAGGACCCTATCGCACCATCGTTTGATTATTCATAAACAATGAGACCGCAACTGACTATCCAAGTCTGCTTAGTATTGGTCCCTAAATAATAAATTGTTCCAACTTTTATGTGGAAGTTGGGTCACGTCAATTATGCAGGTTGGTCCTATGAGCACCCTTCACATACCAAGTGGATATTTATGAATGCAGATGCTTTTATTATAGGCGGCTGCCGCTGTTCTCCGCATTCAGACTCCCCTTAAATACTGTAGGGGTTATTATGTCTGAAGTGTGATAAAAGATCACAGTGGCTATATTGCCTGCCACTTGATATGGTTGACTAATATGTCCCATCAATTATTAATGTTAAATATTAAAGGGATATATCCCCATTACAATCCTCATTATGATAATTTTAGCCGTATAGATATAGATAAAAGTTCGAATCATAAACAGTTATCCTATCTCCTCGTCTAATATGTGTACAGCATGCTTGTTAATTGCCACTGCACTTATATTAATTAGTGGGACCCTGATGTGTGGGTTCAAAGTGCGGACTCCGCATCCAACTGTGCTGCCGGCCTGAATCGTAATAACCTCTAGGTCTGCAGTAACTATGAATAGATTCCAATAAAGACCTATTGATTTTGTGCTAAAGGAGTACCCTGTGTAGCTGTTTTAAATAGTTAGTTAAATACATACATCTTTAATATAGTGAGTTGCACACACCTAGCAAATTCCTATAATAATACTGCTGTTCTGTACGTGCCGTTGGTTAAGAATCAAAGTATCCCACACCCAATGTGTAGAGTGAATATTTGAATATGATATTATCTGTATCAATGCGGCTATACCACAATGGTATTAATGAGCAAAAGCTGTGTTGGGTAGATTCCTGTCTGGCACGTGTCTCAGAGATCTTAATGGAGAGGCACAGCAGCTGTGCAGAGTATTCTGACTTGTATTATTGATTATAGTACATTTTCAATCACTTTAATATTGTACAATGGGCAGGACAAATTGGTTCATGCCTCACTAACATGTTAAATTACAAGTCCTAAAAACTGCTTGTGGTCAGCTATTACCAAAACATATCTGCCATCTGAAATTTACTGGTCCTCATATCTGACTATATACAACGTCTGTGCAGTAGCCAACTTGCATAATTGACGTGACCCAACTTCCACATAAAAGTTGGAACAATTTATTATTTAGGGACCAATACTAAGCAGACTTGGATAGTCTGTTGCGGTCTCATTGTTTATGAATAATCAAACGATGGTGCGATAGGGTCCTCTGTCAGCAGCAACTGGTTTAGACAACCACATTATTACAGGCAGATCTTGCAAGAAATAATGAGAGTATATGAGGTTGTGGGATTATCCCAGTGTGTTTTTCAACATATGAAACAGAAATTAAACACGCTCTAGTCTCATCAATTTATCCTTACATCACCTATAGATATTTGGTCCTTGATACCTATTTTTGCCGTCTATGTGAGCAGTATATGCTACTCAACCCTACATACAGTTATCGTGCAATATTTATTACTCTTCAATTGTATATTTATGATATAATTAATTGAGCAGAAAATTTAGGCACAGTGAATCAGTTTTTATTAGATTGCACTATTGAATTTATTCACAGAATTTACACGAATTGTACACATTATTTCACATTTATGTTTCTCAATTGCAACCTTTTAAGATAGTCTTTTAAGATAGTAATAATAAAAGTTATATTTTAATGTAACATACTTATAGTAAATGTAAATATTCTTCCTTTTCTCTTTCAAGTGCGCCAACAAAGAGACAATCTTTTTCTGTCCTGTGTTGTTCTGTAACTTTATTGTCTATGGCAGCACCCCCTATGATTAATGGTAACAAAACTTCCTGTAATCATAAAATTTGGGGAATTTTTCATCAAAACGAAAAAATACCAATATTTTTCTAGTGCAGAGGATATCCTTATCCCCCATTCCCTTATATTTACCAATATGTAAATTAACATTTAGGAACAGATTGTCTGCTGCCTTTATTACCTTGCACATATCACTGGTTTTTCACTTCCTTATGCCTTCTACAGGTTAATACATCTGCCCCACAGTGTGTTACTTATGTGTTGCTGTATCTTAACATGAATCACGTTACTATATCTGTCTTTTAGGTGATGGAGGATATGGCTGTTTCTCTTGGCTTCTAGCTCCATTGTCCCGACCTGATACCCCTGCTGAACACAATTACAATAATGCACATAAGTCCACGCGGAATGTGATAGAAAGATGTTTTGGTGTGCTGAAATCTAGGTTTCGGTGTCTGGATAAATCTGGTGGCCTTTTGTTGTATAGTCCCTCCAAGGTGACTCAAATTGTGTTCTGTTGCTGCTTTCTTCATAACTTGTGTTTGCAACAACATCAGCCACATGTTGAGGAGGAGGAGGAGGAGGAGGAAGAAGAAAGCAGCCAGCAAGCAGAGGAATTAGAGACATCTGGTGATACTTGGAGTACTGATGTAGGGAGGCAGGTTAGGCAACAGATCATCAATCGCTATTTCTAAGGTAATCTTGGTTTGCTTATTTCATTTGTTGTGTATTCATAAATAGATGTTTTGCCTTTTTTACCAAAATCCATTACTCAGAATGTGTCTGTCTCCTTGACACATACAAACATACCCTCGCTATATAAAAGACAAATGTCGCATGTGTATTGTGTGTATTTTTAATCTCAAAACAACAGATTATGAGTGGCATGCATTAAGTCTGGATAAGTGATCGAAAACTTGCAGTGCTAATTTCTTACAAGCCCACATCATCCATTTAGTATTTCACTTTATCATTGTGTGTAACGTCCTAATGCACAGGTTCACAAACTCGGCTCTCAGGACCACACACAGTGCATGTTTTTCTCTTAACCCAGTAGATGCACAGGTGTATGAATTACTCACAGACATATGTTAAAAGGTTCACAGGTGGAGCTACTTATGTCACTTGTGATTCTATGAGTAGACCTGCAAAACATGCACTGTGTGGGTTCCTGAGGGCCGAGTTTGAGAACCTGTGTTCCCAAAAAACACTCCTCAACATATAATATGTTAGCCTTGAGGAATACATGTGTCCCTATGTGTGATGCACCATCATATTTAAGACTCTCAAACTTACTGTAATCAGGAAAAATGTATTTCCTAATGTTTGATGCTTGATGTGTAAGTAAATACACAGTTTGCCACACATATACATTATTATACACAGTTTTTGTTTTTTGTTGTAAAAGTACATATTTGTTTGTTTCAGCATCATGTGTAAAAACATGCTTAATAATTTTTAACACACACAAACATGTCCCAACAATACTGACATTCATTTGGACAATGTTTTACAAACAAAACAAAGGCAACATATTTCAATCTTTTTACGCAACTCAATTGTGTTCTTCTTGTAATGTTGTATAGATAAGATAGCTAAGATATGTATCACTAACATTGTAATTTGGATTGTCTGCAGGCAAAGAGAATGATTGGAATCTAGAAAGAGTAATGATTATAAAAAAATCAAGTGGTCAGTTTACTTCCTGCTAAAGACATTCTGCCTGGCTGGCAATTATTGTATCTGCAGGCAAAGAGAATGATTGGAATCTAGAAAGAGTAATGATTAGAAAAAAATCAAGTGGTCAGTTTACTTCCTGCTAACATGTATGTGTGGCTCCATCAACATTTCCCTCCTCCAATACCCAAAAAAGATGTTAATGAATAAATGTGCGTACTAAATTTATGTTTTTTTTTTTGGCCCACTTATAATTAATGATGTTGAAAAAAGGGTCAAGGAGCTAAGTGTTATATTTTTTAAGCAACAAAAACACTTGCTAACTATTTTGAGTTACTTATCACAAATGTCTAACTTGTTTTTTTTCACGTTTTTTTGGGTGGCTGCTTGTCCTGCCCTTTGCCCTTAGCACTGTCATGTTGTCGTGCTCTGGTGGACCGTCTTGGTGGTGATGAGACTGGCGTGATATTTGGAGTAGTCGTACCAGAACTGCTGCTTGTTTGCTGTTGGTGCATGCATCTGAGTGTTTCATTCAGGTTAGTGAGGGTGGCATTGAGTTCACGTGTAGCAGCATTTTGATTGTCTACTATTCGGAATAAACTTTCATTAATCTTTTGATTGTTTTGAAAAATGCTCATATAACTTTGCTGTTGTCTGTGCTGTTCTTCCATTATGCGCTGTAAGTTGCCCATGACCTGTGTAATGTCTGTACGCATGAGTTCCATGGTATTGCCTATTCTGGTTGTTTGCTCATTTTGTCTACTCAGATTTCTTGATATTCTTCTGAGGTGAGATGGTAGGCTTGCAAACATTTGTGTCTGCTTACGCAGGCAATCTTAATTAGTGGCCTGCTGTCTAGCCCAAATAGTCCAAAACACCTGATCAGGGCCTTGTGTTCCTGGTGTTGTTGGGCTGTGTTGTGGTGGTGGTGTGCTTTGCTGTGGTGGTGTACTCACAGGTGCTGGGGGGCTCATTCCTTACATTAATGGCTGCATTTCTAAGATGTTTGTCTCCTCCATGTCACTGTGTTGGTGTTGTTGCGGAGGGATGCTGTTCCCAGGACTCGAAGCTGAAATGTTAAACAAATCTCCGTTAGCTATCCATATGTTTGTGAAATGTTAAAAAATCACTACACATGGAACACATGTGATTCACTATTGCTTTAGACCATTCTGGCTAGCAACATCATCACTCATTGCTTAAATACATACATATGCCTGTTTGAGGCAAATGTGTCTGGTTACTTAATTGTGAAAGCAAACACTTTAGTTTTATTGTAGCTCACACATACTCCACCATAAAAACACATTGGAATACATAATGTGTTACCTTATAGCTTTGTTCAAACAAACATAGTAATGTTTTTATATGTATTTTGCAATGTTACCTCAAGCACACATGTGATTTTTGGAAAAATAACCTTACTTTTTGCAAACAAACCAACATGCTTTTTTGTTGCAGCATCTTATACCCAATGTCATACTGTATGGCTCAAGTGGACATACATATCTTTACTGGATGTGGACAAGGCCATTTAGTTTGGATTCCATTTCAGCTTTTTCTTACTGCGGTAAGTATTTTACTTTTGGATGTGTTTTGACTTAATGCGGTTAGGACTGATTTTGATTATGTTCTGACATTTTTCACATTTTTTTTCAGTTTGATACTTACAATCAAGATGAGGGGAGTGTGGATGACGTCTTGGAGGTGTGTCCAAAATTTGGAGTGGGGGTACAGAACATACGGACGATAATCTTTGTGGCGGAGAAGCCTGCTGTGTTTGTGCCGGGACATACGACCTTGCTTTCTTTTCGGCCACAGGTTTTTTGTGGTGATGTCTTTCAGAAGTGCGACTTCTGCTGCTCCATACTTCTTTTGATGGACCTTTTAATGAAAGTGCAATTTTGTTATGCCCATTCCTTTACAAGCATACCCTATACTACAATGGACACTTTACCTGCTTCCGCAGCGTCATCATCATCAGATGTGATAGGAGTTACTGGCCGACGAGGAGTACTGCTTTTTTCAGACACTTTATAAAATTAATTATATTAAAAAATCATGCTATTGTGTATACATCCACCCATTATGCTTATAAACATTTATTCTTTTAGAAATGCTTGGTTTTTAATTAAAACAAACATAAGGACCAGAAATAAAATAAAAATAAAAAACAATGACCAAAACACATATGCACTATGGCAACATCAACACAGGAAAACATGTACAGGACACTGACATAGGCCACAAGTTCAAGGAAAGGTTTAAAAAAACACACACACAACTTCATTTTGTATTGGAAGGAAAAATATTACAGATGCAATATCTAATTTGCTCTGTGATGTGGCACTCCAAAGACACATTACCACTTTATGAGCAAAAACAAAATGCAGCAATTTATAAAAAAATTACACTGCAGTGTGGTGTCACGGTACAAATACAAGCAAAATAAAAAAAATATTGTTTTTTAAATTAAATAATTAACTATCTAAAGATGACATTACACATGTAAGTGGTTTCCAAACCACTTTCCAGTACTCCAGCCTCTAACATCACAACCACTTTAAAAAAAAAAAAAAAAACACATGGATCACTTAAATATAAAACATAGTCACAATTAAAAAAAAAAAAAAAAAGCCCAAAAGGAAAACATTATTGCAGGACAATTCAGAGACACACCAAGTCCAAACTACACATGCAAAAAATCTGTCTGAAAAACACATGACATACAATAAAGTAAGATGTTACATTGCCTTTTATATAAAACATTAACCAAAACAATGTATTTGCTGACACACACTTGAAGATGGGAGTAATATGCAACGTCACATGACACACATTACAAAAAAAAGAAAAGAAAAAGAAAATGCAAATACACATGCTCACCATTCTTCCTGGGCCTATCTGAATCCCGGACATGGGTTGCAGAGACAACTTCTGGAGGTATTATACTCCGCATGGGCTCCTCATACTCCAGATAACTTGCAATATAGGGCTGCCCACCACCGGTTTTCCGAGCCTCCTTGGCCTCCTTGGCCATTTTGGACTTGACACGTCACTTTATGTCATAGTACCGTTTGCGGCACGTGTCCTCCGTCCGCTTGACCACCCCCTCACTATTGACAGCAGCAACTACTTTCGCCCACAACACCGACTTCCTCCGTGTTGGCACCTTGGCGGACTCATTGCCAAATAGCTGCCTCTGATACTTCATCAGCTCATGCACCAATGCCACATTTTCAGCAAAACTAAACTTAACATTCCGCCCAGTCTTAGTAGTGGTGCGTGGCTGCGGAGCACTCTGACTGTCACTATCACTTGAGGCTGCTGCAGCAACCTCACCCACCTCCTCCACCTCACTAACCTCACTAACACTCACCTCCTCCACCTCACCAACCTCCTCCCCCTCACTCACACCCTCCACCTCTGAGTCACACATAATTGTGTGTCTAAACAGTTAACACAGGGAAAAAAAAGACAAACAACACACTCCTCCACTACCACTACACAACTCACACACACACACACACACACACACACACACACTGACAAGGGACTATAAAGAAAAATAACTTGGACTAAAAATGAGACAAAACCACAAAATACAAGACAACAAGAATGACAAGACGACTTTCAAACACAATACCACACTCAGAAATCGCTACCACCACTCCTCTTCAAACCACAAATTCACCTACCTTCACAGCACAACCTCCCTCCTTCTCACCACTAACTAAACCCACGAGGTGCGGACGGTTTGGGGCGTATTTATATGGTTGCGCACAGACACTCCTACCATCTGAAACACAACCAATCATGAACGGGGATGAAAATCGAAACTGAAAGTGAAAATGCGGCCGCGGAAAAAACAAAACCCTGGCGCGTTTAACTTAGGAAAAAACCCAGCAAATACAACAAAAACCTGTACGCAAATGACAATGACGGCCGTAAATGTGCCAAAAAAAAACGACTGGCATCGACATCGGAAAACACGAAAACAATAAAGTCGACTGCTTCGTAACTTTGCGTATATGGATTCAAAAAGTTGCATGAAAATGCACCCGATACAAAACGAGTTTAAACACTACACAAACCGACTCAAACACGAATATTAGTAAATATTGGCCCAGGTCTAAGATTGCATTGTACCTAGTTGGTTCCTCAATTAGTTGAACTAAGTAGTTATCATTAAGTGTGTTTAAAAACATATTGCCCCTAGCAGTATCACATGAATCGTTTTTCCAGTTCATCTCTGGATAGTTAAAATCTTTAAAGTATTGCAAAAATATTTTGGAATTGCAATTAAAGTTGCATAAAACCAACTGCTATGACTGTTTTATAATAGGAGACAGGAAGTCAATAATAAACACTGTAAAAAAATGGTAAACAGTTTTATACACGTAATTATGGAATTCTTAAATATATGTACTTTTTTGCTACAGACTTACCGTGCTCCCTTTTCAGTTGATTTCAAAGGTGTGTAACATTAGGTTTACTGCATGCAAATTAGCTGGACTGGGCGAAATGCAATATCGAGAACATAATATGTGCAAGAATAAGTGAACACAAGAGATGGCATTGGCAGATGGTGGTCTTGACTGGTGCTCTGAAGGCAGGATTGGCATGTATTGATGCTGGTGGGGCATTTTACAGTGGGGTAGGAATTTTATATGGGGGATTTTGAGTGAAGACATGTAAATTGTTTTGAAGTGTTGCTCTTCCTCTAGTAAGATTTTTTTTTTACTTTGACCCAATAGATCTGACAGGAGTGAAAATGAATTATATAGAAATTATTCAATATGTTTTCCATAATACTAGATTTATTTTCTTTTATTTTTTTTGTATGTATAAATTCAATGGAAAGAACAAAAGAACTAAAAACTCCAATATGCAATATTTTTAACAATATGCAGAGCTTTATCCAATAATATCCACCACTAGGGCCAATCAAGAACAGGGTCTTACTCTCCTTATTAGAGTTATAGGTGGAGTAGATTCAGTCTCTTGGTTTTTTCACAACATAAGATTTGGAATATGTCTTCAACTGCCTTTTTTCTTCCTATTTTTGCTTGGCAATAAGCCAAGTAAGGAGAAAAAAGATAATGCAAAACCTTCCATAAAGGAATAGGTTTTATTTTACAGATGCACTCACATTTAAAAACATATAACAAGCATATCTACCACACGCAGGTGGAAAAGTCCGTGCTGCCCTCTGGATGATGTAAAATGTTCTCTCCTTGACCAGATGGAAACAGGTCAGGCAAATACAGGAATGGTCCCGGACACCGTACCCTATTGCCGAAGAAACAGTCCATGAGATGCCCACGGTTTCCAGTCACAAACGCCAGCTGCTTTACGCGTTTCAAACCACATGGGTTCTTCCTGCAGCCATCTTATAACCATGCATTCCACATGCGTCTCAATGTGGAATAGCCACAGACTTCCGCCTTCCGTTTTTTCAGATACACAATTAACCACTCAATCTCTGTTGTTTATTATTACATCCCACAAAGGAAAATTTAGCGGGCGTCATCTTCTTTAATGCATTCTGCTGCGTTTCAAATGGTCAATAACATAAAAAGGAGAAAAAGACAAGCATCAAAATACAATAAAAGGGTCACATAAAATATTTCATAAAAAGTCACATAAATTTTTATTTTACAGAGCATTTTAACTCAAAATGCCCATTTAATCCTCCTGTACTCAGGGTTTTTAATTTATGAATCCACTTCATCTCATTTTTAGAAAGTCTAATTTCTAGATCAAATGTTCTCCATGAATTCTGGACCTGTTGAATCCCCCATAATACCTTTATACCTGATTCACTACAATTGTGCATTTTTTAAAATGTGATGAAACCGTATGACTCCAATCACTTTCATATATTATATATGTGTTTTGCTAATCGGACTTTTAGATTTCTACAAGTCTTTCCGATGTAAAAATTGCATATATTATATTCTTGGAATCACAAGTGATAAAATCATTTATCTTATAGGTTTTACCCTTTACTAGAAAATATTTGCTCTTTCTCTCTCCTTTAACATGTCACTAACCTAGGTTGGGGGTGTTGTGAACTCGGGTGTTCTCCCGATGGTAGGGGAGAGGAACCACAGTTGGGTCGGAGCAGGGATGGCTTGATATAGGTCTTCCTCATACAGGACTCTGACAGTAAAGCTTGGTGAAAATATTAAAGGACTTTATTGCAGGAAGGGAGCAACACAATGTCACATTACAAAGAAGGAGCGTATGGAGAAATGTCCAGGATGTACTTGTGAGTGATGGTAAAAGATACTGATGACTGAAGAACTTGAGAACGGTGGTTAAAGACACTGATTATTTGAAGAACTTGAGGGCGGTGGTTAAAGACACTGATGATTTGAAGAACTTGAGAGCGGTGGTTAAAGACACTGATGATTTGAAGAACTTGAGAGCGGTGGTTAAAGACACTGATGATTTGAAGAACTTGAGAGTGGTGGTTAAAGACACTGAGAACTTGTATAACTTGAGAGCGAGGGTTAAAGACACTGAGGACTTGTATAACTTGAGAGCGAGGGTTAAAGACACTGAGGACTTGTATAACTTGAGAGCGAGGGTTAAAGACACTGAGGACTTGTATAACTTGAGAGCGAGGGTTAAAGACACTGAGAACTAGTATAACTTGAGAGCGAGGGTTAAAGACACTGAGGACTTGTATAACTTGAGAGCGGCGTTTAACCTGCAGCCCACGCTGACTCCAAGAAGCACTGGTGACTGGAGCGCAGTGGAACCCAGCAGCGGCTGGGAACGCTGGAAGCTGTGCAACAACCGACACCTGGAAATGCCGGAGACACTGGGGTAAGCTGCAGAGAGATCCGCCGAGAACAGAAGCACTGGCATCCACTTCAGGGGAAAAGACGATACTCAGGCGCCGAGGCGCTGCCCGGCGTCTGCCTTTGAATCTCCCGCCTCCGCAGGATTGGCGGAACAGTCTGATGACGTCACCTGCTCCTCGCCCACGTGATGCCGGGTGTCATGGCGGTGCCCCTGTCCCGGGGAACTGCCGGGAGCCGCGCCAGCCAGTCGCCGGAGCCCGTGGACCATCGAAGGCGGAGGCCGCAACACAGACCAGCAGGCACGCAGGGGTAAGCGCGGTGAACGCCGCCTATTGCGTGTGACATAACAGATCTACACAAAAGACATATTCCGCAACGGTGGAACCCTTGACTGCAGATAATTGTTCTCTTATTATTTTCCACATGACTACGCACCAAATTATCTTTCAAAAAAGGTGCCCTTTTATATATAAACAAAGGCTTTTCGGGAATTAAATTACATAAAACAGGATCTCTTTTTAAAATCGGGCAATTCTTTTTAAAGACTGTTTCTATTTCTTTAAAATGTGAATTATACTGACTTAGAAATGCCCATTCATTTTAATAATCTGTCGGTTTTGCTTGAGAATCTTTCTTAAAAAGATCCCCTCTTGGGATCAAATTGATCCTATCTTCTGCTTTTTTAAGGCCTGCTTTATCGTAACCTCTTGCACTAAAACTATTTGATAGTTCTCTAATCTGGGATGTACATACCCCTTTTTCTGAGCAATTCCTTTTAACTCTAGTATATTGCCCAAAGGGGATACCTTCCAGCCCGTTTCTGTGATGCTGGCTATTCCGCTCAATATACGAGTTTGAGTCGTCGGCTTCCGAAAAGTTTTTGTTTCAATTAAGCGGTCTTTAATAAAAATAGTTAAATCCAAAATTGTTATTTCTATTTTACTAACAGAAAATGATAATTTAATATTAAAATCATTCATATTTAATGTATTACAAAATGATGTCAAACTTTCTTCCGTACCTTCCCAGATAAAAAATATATCATGTATAAAACGTAGCCAGGATACCAGGCTTGCTCCCAGCCCCTCTCCACGCCATATCTCATGCTCCTTCCAATAGGCCAAGAAGAGGTTCGCGTAGCTGGGAGCGAACATGGTACCCATTGCCGTACCAATTTGTTGAAGATAGTATGTTCCATTAAAAAATAAATAATTATTCAGTAAAATAAAACCGACAGATAATAAACATGAATGGGCATTTCTAAGTCAGTATAATTCACATTTTAAAGAAATAGAATCAGTCTTTAAAAAGAATTGCCCGATTTTAAAAAGAGATCCTGTTTTATGTCATTTAATTCCCGAAAAGCCTTTGTTTATATATAAAAGGGAACCTTTTTTAAAGATAATTTGGTGCGTAGTCATGTGGAAAATAATAAGAGAATGAGTATCCGCAGTCAAGGGTTCCACCGTTGTGGAATCTGTATTATGTGTAGATCTGTTACAGGAGGGAGAAAGATCAAAGATTTTCTAGTAAAGGGTAAAACCTTTAAGATAAATGATTTTATCACTTGTGATTACAAGAATATAATATATACGATAGAGTGTGAATGTGGACTGCTTTACATCAGAAAGACTTGTAGAAATCTAAAAGTCTGATTAGCAGAACACATATATAATATACGAAAGGGATTGGAGTCACATACGGTATCATCACATTTAAAAAAAATGCACAATTGTAGTGAATCAGGTATAAAAGCATTTTGGGGGATTCAACAGGTCCAGAATTCATGGAGTACACGTGATCTAGAAATTAGACTTTCTAAAAATGAGATGAAGTGGATTAATAAATTAAAAACATGCTTCTTTCAAGCATTCCCTGAAAACTCACCTCTTCAGGCAAGCATACCAAATTCCAGAACCGCCCACATAACTTTCATAAACCTTCCTATCAAATTGCATCCACTCTGTACAGTCCACACATATCCTCACATGTCTTCTCATTCTATGCAATAGATAGCACCTTTCCTTATGTACACATGCCTATTTCCCTATAGATTGTAAGCTTGCGAGCAGGGCCTTCCTACCTCTATGACGGTTTGTTATCACCCATTTTGTTATTGTTATTTCAAATTGTAAAGCGCAACGGAATTTGTTGCGCTATATAAGAAACTGTTAATAATAATAAAAATTTAAAAAAACGGAGTACAGGAGGATTAAATGGGGATTTTCAGTTAAAATGCTTTTTAAAATAAATATTTGTGACTTTTTATTGAAATATTAATATGACACTTTTATTGTATTTTGATGCTTGTCTTTTTCTCCTTTTTATGTTACTGACCATTTGAAATGCAGTGGAACGCATTAAAGAAGATGATGCACGCCCAATGCTATATTTTCCTTTGTGGGATGTAATAATAAAGAATGGAGATTGGGTGGTTACTTGTGTATCTGAAAAAACGTAAGGCAGATGTCCGCGGCTATTTCACATTAAGACGCACGTGGAACGCATGGTTATAAGATGGCCGCGGAAACTTCCGGTTTCCGGTTTTGGGACGGACATCATCCTCACACGCAGGAGTGCATGGCGGGAAACTGTGGGTCCAATCAAGGAGTTCTTTCCCTAATTTTGATGGGTATTTATATGGACTTTGTGATTTCAGCCAGCATGCTTCTGACGAAGAACCCGTGTGGTTCGAAACGTGTAAAACTGCTGGCATTTATGACTGGAAACCGTAGGAATCTCGTGGACTGTCTCTTCGCCAATAGGGTATGGTGTCCGGGATCATTCCTTTATTTGCCTGACCTGTTTCCATCTGGTCAAGGAGAGAACATTTTACATCATCCAGAGGGCAGCACGGACTTTTCCACCTGCGTGTGGTAGATATGCTTGTTATATGTTTTTAAATGTGAGTGCATCTGTGAAATAAAACCTATTCCTTTATAGAAGGTTTTGCATTAACTTTTTTCCTTTTTTCTCCTTACTTGGCTTATTGCCAAGCAAAAATAGGAAGAAAAAAGGCAGTTGAAGACATATTCCAAATCTTATGTTGTGAAAAAACCAAGAGACTGAATCTACTCCACCTATAACTCTAATAAGGAGAGTAAGACCCTGTTCTTGATTGGCCCTGATGGTGGGCATTATTGGATAAAGTTCTGCATGTTATTGAAAATAGTGCATATTGGAGTTTTTAGTTCTTTTGTTTTTTCGATTGTCTTTTGGGGATTCTTGGTAAGATTCCTACTAATCACCCCTTTGCTGATAATTTCAATCTTGTGTGCCTATTTACATACCAATTGTTATATTTCTGTATTTTTATGTATAAATTCAAACAATTTCTTAGTATGTTTATGATTAATAATGATGCATTATATTGAAGATATGTCTACACAGAAGGCGGTTTCTTAGTAACCACAAATTCCCTCCCTTCCCAACAGACAGTTTTTGTTTCTACAGTGCCCATGGCCTACGACCTGTACTGTCTCTAATGCGCAGCTAATCCTCATACAGACAGCTCTGATCAGTCTCATCCTCTCCCCTTACTCTCCTATATATAATGAAGCAAATATACAGAAACCCCACCCCCTACTTACATATCTATTTACGCTTACTTTGAATCATGCACCCTATTTAATCACCAAGTTTATGCCAGAAGAGACCAAAGAGAAAAGAATGGGATTCTCTTGCAGAGGCACTCTATTCCACCTAATAAAAAAATACCATCATCACTATTATTATTATTATTATTATTATTATTATTTCAATTTCAGTGGTTTTCTTGATTAATTGGTAAATTAAGTTACAACAAAATATTAAAAATGAGTCAAAGAATATCCAGTTATGTGGAAGTGAAGAAAGGGAACAGACAACCTGGATTTCTGTATCAGTTATTTCCTATAAAGAACTTTTAATATTATTAGTTAGAATAAGATGTGGATGTTAACTATCTACGTTTAAAAATTCTGTGTAATAAAGTTGTTACATAAGTATATAGAGTTGTTACAAAAGTGTCTAGTAGTTGTTAATAATATACAGAAGGGGAGATTTATCAAAGCTTGGAGAGAGATAAAGTGGAGACAACCAATTACCTTTTGTAAGTTTTCAAAAGCAGCCTTTAAAGTGACAGAAGCTGATTCATCTCTCTCTACTGTATAAGTCACCATGCTTTGATGAATCTCCCCCAATATAATCATTAGAGTTTGGACAAAATATTTTTCTAATGTATTTTCATCCTAGTAGTTGTGATATTAGTTTGTAGTCATTCTTAATATTAAAAAAAAAAACTCAAGGCCCTCTAATAAAAGATCAGTGATACACATACACAGTATTGATATCAGACTTATTGAGGGAGCCAAGTCCCAGTTTTCAATGTCAGGAATATGGAATGATATAAAAACACATATACTCATAGTGCACTACTGTCTGGAGTTGATAATAAAAATGAAAATAAGGAATCAACTTCCCTTAGGTAATGCATAATTTGGCTTCAGTATAGTTCAAGTATTAGAAAAGACCTAAAAAATACACATAGTGCGATACTGTATGATATAAATCATGAAATAGCTTAAACCAATATACCCGTCAACTGTAGTATGAAACATAGTGACAAGATATAAAATAACAAGGTATTCAAGCAAAAACTTAAAATATCTCAAAAGATAGATGGAGAAATTCTGAACATCCTTGAATCAAAATAACTCTACTATTGAACTGACCTTCACTTCAGGGGCCGGATGCAATGTCGTCTGAGTTGTCCAGAGGAGCAGGATGCCAGTCGAACTCGGATGCTTTTTTTAAGTGGCATTCATTTACAAGGCAAAACCATGCCTTGTAAATGATTGCCGCTTTATAAAAAAGGCTGTCTGGCTGGCAACCTGCACCTCCAGCTAAGTTAGAAGGCATTACATTTGGCCCCAAGAGTCTATCCATTTCTTAGACTTGGACACTTACCTGAAAGACCAAATGCTTCATACAAAATGCTACAGTAAACAAACTGACTCAACAGCATTCTGAAGAGTCAATTTCAATGCTTAAGGCAAAATTGGAGTGAGAATGAACAATGTCAAGAATGAGTGTAGATCATTAGGTCAACAGTGAAAAAGCTGACCGTGTCTAGGTCGACCCCAAAAGGTAGACATGGACAAAAGGTTGACATGAGTTTTTTGGTGTCATTTACTCCAATCACCAGGAACCCCTATTAGTGTACCACTTTTATCTCCATGCTTCAGGCAAGATGCCTCACTCCACTACCACTGTGCTCGGCAAAGGTCACAATCATAGTCCACGTGGATGGTAAAGTATGAAAAAAGTTAAAAAATGAAAAACAAATTGTAAAAAAACTCATGTGAACCATATTCTTTTGACCATGTCAACCTCATGCATGTCAACCGTTAGTGGATGATCTATTGACTGTTGACCTTTGTACTGTCGACCTAAAGACTCGACACCATCAAAAACAGATGAAAAATGAAAGGATATAATGAATAAACAAATGAAAACCATCCAAGAAGATATTTTAACCTTGGAAAGAAAACCTCTCATCAAATCTACAAATTATGAATGTATCAAGAACAATGATAAGGAATTGGCACTAATTTCAAGTTATGATAACAAGCACAAACAAAATAATCCTGCAAAAACATTGGTATCTCCTTTAAATGACCCCATCCCTAAAATATTGTGCCTAACAAACCACAGTTCATATACAGGACAGCACCTAATCTAAGAAACAAATTAGCTGCAGTACAATAGCTAGGGATTCAGTCTGCAGCCCATAGAAGCACATTATGGGCAGCGACTTAGCATAGCATGGGCTTCTTGCTGGATGCTCATACTGCTAATAGCACTCTGGACTAGTTGTCCACAGGGGGAGAAGTTTCCTCCCTCCCCATAAAGGGTAGTACACACGTACCGATGTGTGCTGAGCGGTCTAGCACAGAATGCTCAGCACAATCTGTCCCCCGCTCAGCACACAGTGTGATGTGTGCTGAGCGAGGGGGGAGGGTTATGGGGGGTTACTCACTTCACCCAGCGGTGAAGTGAGTGATCTAACTAGATTGTGCCTGCATGCAGGCCAATCTAGAGTCAGCGATAGCTATGCGCGGGGCCACGCATCGCTATTGCTATGGGCATACACACGGAGAGATGTGTGCCTCTTTTCTAAGCAATCTAGTCAGATTTCTAAGAATTTAAGTACACATCGTTACATGTGTAATCCCCTTAAGACTGAAGCCTTGTCTACGATTAGCCAGCGGAGCTTCCAATAAGAACCACTGCACAGCTTATTCCTCCTTACAGGGTGAGTCTACACAATGAGATTATCCTGCTCCTTGCTGTGCATGCCCTGCATCATTAAGGAGAAGTGATCCTGCTCATGGTGGCCAAGAGGGAGGGATGATGTGACTGGATCTCACTGGGGATAGAGACACAGTGGCATGTTTTTACTGAGGGGCTATCTTTCTATCTATCTAAAAACAGCATAAAGGACACTATGGGGAATACAGATAATAGTCTATTAGACCACAATAAGGGGCCCCTTTATTATTTGTTGAGTTTTAAAGAATTTCTTATTCCTACAATTCGGGTTTGCTGTGATGAAGGAGGACAGGAAAGAATGAAGAGGGAGCTGAGGGGTAAGAGGGGAGGAACATATGAAGTGGGAGTGGAGAAATGTACAGGGTTAGGGTTAACCACACACTGTAGGGGCTGGAGCTGGGTGCAGAGGGGAAGGAGGGTGGAGAAGGGCCCTGGGAGCAGGTAGAGAATGGCTGTTGGGAGGGAGGAGGTTGAGCAACTAGAAAAGGGTGTCATCTCTTTCTTGATATTGACCCAGTATATTGGCACCTATGAAATGTTTTTTTTTTTTGGGGTGAGATGACCCCTTGCCCCCCTGTTCCGACACCTATGTTTGCTAATTCCTTATGCACTAACCTAAATATCTATACTTTTATTCCAAAAACACTATGCACCACAAATTGCTTTTACTAATAACACTTCCTGGTGTCCTCTCTAAAGCGATAACATCCTTAACTATCAATGCAACTCATCTCTCTGCATTTTGCAGCCTCATACACTTCCCTCTTATTAACACTCAATCTATTTTAACTTATCTATATACACTGACTGTAACATCCTCAACCTGTCACCATAAAAGAACTATCACACACCTCCTACAACTATACCTATTTCTCTTTCCTTGTGCTTCTACTAGCCGGTGGCATCACCGCAAATCCAGATCCCATCCAAATACCCAATCCCATTCAGTTGATTCACAATGGGATGTAAATCCAACAAACCTTATAAACATCACATGTCTCCCATCTCCCTCCAAGTCACTAAAATTTCCTTTATGTAATGTACGCTCTTTTTGCAGCAAATTAACATCTATCCATGACCTTTTCATTTAAAAAACTCAATCTGTTAGCTATAACAGAAACATGGTTCACACAATCACACACAGTTTCCCCTGCAGCACTGTCACATGACAGGCTTATCGCTATTGACAGTCACAATCTCCCCATGCCTCCAAACTACTCTCTCTAACCTAATGCATCTCCTGTACTATGGGCATGATTCAGAGTTGATCGCAGCAGCAGACTTGTTAGCAGTTGGGAAAAACCATGTGCACTGCAGGGGGGGGGGCAGATATAACATGTGCAGAGAGAGTTAGATTTGGGTAAGGTGTGTTCAAACTGAAATCTAAATTGCAGTGTAAAAATAAAGCAGCCAGTATTTTCCTGCACAGAATCAAATAACCCACCTAAATCTAACTCTTTGTGCAAATGTTATATCTGCCACACCTGCAGTGCACATGGGCCCTCATTCCGAGTTGTTCGCTCGCAAGCGGATTTCAGCAGATTTGCTCATGCTAAGCCGCCGCCTACTGGGAGTGAATCTTAGCATCTTAAAATTGCGAACGAAGTAATCGCAATATTGCGATTACACACCTCGTAGCAGTTTCTGAGTAACTTCAACCTTACTCGGCATCTGCGATCATTTCAGTGCTTGTCGTTCCTGGTTTGACGTCACAAACACACCCAGCGTTCGCCCAGACACTCCTCCGTTTCTCCGGCCACTCCTGCGTTTTTTCCGGAAACGGTAGCGTTTTTTCCCACACGCCCATAAAACGGCCTGTTTCCGCCCAGTAACACCCATTTCCTGTCAATCACATTACGATCGCCAGAACGATGAAAAAGCCGTGAGTAAAATTCCTAACTGCATAGCAAATTTACTTGGCGCAGTCGCAGTGCGGACATTGCGCATGCGCATTAAGCGGAAAATCGCTGCGATGCGAAGATTTTTACCGAGCGAACAACTCGGAATGACCTCCTTGGTTTTGCCCAACTGCTAACAAATTTGCTGCTGCAATCAACTCAGAATTACCCCCTATGTTTTAATTGCAGTTACAGTCCTTCACACTACTTATATAATAGTGGCTCTACCTAAACTTATTTAAATACAATACACGTACAATTGAAGACAAATGCTAGTTGGTCACATGAGCAATAAGTTATACCATCAGCCTACTTTATATTGTGCATAAGCCCTCAAAGCTGAGTAAATATGGCTTACCAGGTTCTATGTTTTTAATTTATACAGAACCGATTACAGATTTAACTTTTTCCTGAGTCATCTATTGTTCTATATGGTAGTGCTTAGTCTCTTTGTCTCCAGTTACACAGCATTCAGCTGAGTAAGCTAAATAATACCTTTCAACATCTTGTCATAATTACAAACTGATGTGGAGGGATGTTAGTGAAATGGTGTCATACCTTTACATATACTAAATTATCACCCCAGAGCTTGGTGGGCACAGAAATATAATTCATGCATTGCCCAGATCACTCTAGAAAATAATGTTTAGGCTGGGGTTTAAGACGCAACTTGTGGAAAATAAAACCAAAGGGATAATTGCATTGTGTATTTACTAGTTAATTTTATGCTGTTATTATAATTTATATAGTGGCAGCCATATTATGCAGTGATGTACAGAGAATATGTAATCAATCACATCTGTCACTGCCCCAATGGAGCTTACAATCTAAGGGGGTAATTCCGAGTTGATCGCTTGCTAGCTACTTTTTGCAGTGCTGCGATCAGATAGTCGCCGCCTATAGGGGAGTGTATTTTCGTTTTGTAAGTGTGCGAATGCCTGTGCAGCCGAGCTCTGCAAAAACATTTTGTGCAGTTTCTGAGTACTTAGTCTGAACTTAATCAGCCCTTGCGATCACTTCAGCCTGTCTGGTACTGGAATTAACGTCAGACACACCCATCCTGCAAACGCTTGGACACGCCTACGTTTTTCCAAACACTCCCAGAAAACGGTCAGTTGACACCCATAAACTCCCTCTTCCTGTCAATCTCCTTGCGATCGGCTGTGCGAATGGATCCTTCGTTAAATCCATCGCTCGGCAACGATCCGCTTTGTACCCGTACGATGCGCCTGCGCATTGCGGTGCATACACATGCGCAGTAGTGACCTGATCACTGCGTTCCAAAAAACGGCAGCGTGCGAACAGGTCAGCATGACCCCCAAAGTTCTCTACCACGCACACACACACATTTTTGCAAGAAACCAATTAACGCACCTAAATGCTTTTGACTAGTGGGAAAAAACGGAGCACACAGAGGAAACCTGTGCAAACATGGGGGGTAATTCAGAGTTGATCGTAGATGTACTAAATTTAGCACATCTACGATCAGTTACTCTGACATGTGGGGGGACGCCCAGCACAGTGCTAGTCCGCCATGTCAGTCCCTGCCCCCTTCCTCGCACAGGTACAATAGCATTGCACGGCGGTGATGCTTGTGTACTTGGTGAGTAGCTCCCTGCCAGCGCAGCTTATGCTACCCACCGTGTCCTGGGTTGCAGTGTCTGCATGTGACATCACGCAGCCACCGCGCCCCCCCCCCCCCCGATGGTCGGTCCAGACACGCTTCCATTGACCAGAATGCGCCCCGCCAATGGCGTTCTAATGCCATTGGAACGCCCCCTCCCGCCCCACGACCGCCTCTGCCTGGTGATCCACTCTGAATTACTGCCCTGGAAAGGACATACATACTCCACACACACAGGACCCTGGTTGGTATTGATCCATGACCCCAACACTGAGATACAGCAATGCTAACCACTGTGTCCCTCTGATAAACATTTACACATTTTAAGCATGGAATAATACAGAAAAATTAGACACTATGATGATCATGCCAAGCTGGGATTACACTGAACTGCATAATGTCAAATAGGCAAATTTGTGCTGCGTATATACACACAAAAAAGAAAATGATACACCTCCATACTGATTTGGTATTTGCACCTTCATACGCTTGGAGAGGTAGGTAGACTGTGTTATGGTAAGCTAATGTGTAGTTACAGATCGAATATAGTAAGGCATGATAGGCAGACGCTCACTGAGATGCACATATGCCTGACAGTAGCCGTACCCTTTGCAAGTGCCCTAGGGCTGCTGAAAATATCTTTGAGAATGATGATGGTCACCAGCACAAGATAATTGCTCCTGATTAACTGATTCTGAATTCAACTCAGTGCGGCTCGAGGCAAATTTTACCAGTGCAAACTGGGGCTCCACCTTTAGTGGGTGTGATGATTTTCTGTCACCATATTTTCTTCAGAGGTCCCAAAGGACTCACCATCTGTGGGGGATGCGGTTAACTGACCGGCGCTCGGGATCCCGGCGCTCAGCATACCGACACCGGGATCCCGAATGCTAAATATGCCGGCACACAGAATGCTGACCAATATGCTCTATTCCCACTCGTGGGTGTCCATGACACCCATGGAGTGGGTAAAGAACCTGTGGCGAGCGCAGCGAGCCACCGAGCCCTCAAGGGGCTTAATTGAGCTCGCACCAATGGCATTCTGCTGCTGGGATCCTGGGCAGTATGCTGACTTCTGGGATCCCAGCAGCCAGTAACGCAGTCCCAACCCATCTGTGGATGGGTCTCACGATATCCAGCCCACAAAATTCCCAGAAAAGCATTACATGTATGACAGACATCACTACATGTCATGACATCATGCAGCAGACTTGCCCAGACTCCCAGAGTCTGCACACTAAGCATCGGAGTGGGGAGGGCCCAGCATCACAGCAGCTGCCAGTGCTAGGGCCAGCACCACCCAGCAAACAGGAGCCTGGGACTGTGGGACAGACATTGTCAGCAGAGTTGAAAGGACACAGGGGGGAGAGCGACCATACAAAGGTCGTCACCCAGAGAAGGCTTACTTGGTGGCGCACTCTTTTTTGTATATGAATTTGAAATATTATGAGATTAAAACTTAGCATTTATTGTGTTTATTTAAGATAAGGGGTCAAATAAAAATACAAACAAAACAGGTCAGTCAAAATTGACTTTAAGTGACACTGAGTCATAACATGGCTTTAACGCGGTACGTATTCATCATATCATGTAAGTAAATGAGGTCTTACGATAGATAGATTCATAACATAGCCACGTATCTGCTAATGTGACAAAAATAAAATCAAAGATTTCTTAGGATAATTTCGTAATATAGACAAATTATCATTGACTAGCAAGAGCAACCCATCCAAGGTTACTTCTGGCATGCAATGATTAGAGAGATATGAAACAAAAAGTGAAAATATTGATTTGATAATTAGTACGGGTAGCCAAAATGTGTCTGGAGATTTCTCTCAATGAAATAATGGAATCTCACTCTGAAAGCATATACCCGATAAGCGGTAACTGTTAAATCTACTGTCGTATATCCCCTTTAGTGGGAGGAAATAGTAGTCCTCCAAGAGGGCAGGAATGGTATAGGTGCACACTTCAAAATCCTGTAGCATTTAGAATCACATCTAGTGCATCAAAAGATAGTCAGTGGATACTCAAATAACGATCCGTATCCTGATTGGTTGAATAGTCTGATAAGTCGCACCTAATGTATCAGAAGTTCATCAGTGGAAAAACAACAACATTGGCCTTTCCCCTTCATGAAAAATAGCAGCTCATATTCATAAACATGTTCCTTTTCAGGCAACCGACAATTGACATAGCAGAAGACAGAGACATGAAGTTCATATAATGCAATAGTATCCCATGATGACATGCACATGTAAATTGATTCATTAAATATCAAGGTCACAATCCCATGACCATTTCATCTACCATTGTAACATTATATATAGGGGAGGACCATCAGGCCGATAGCTGTCTCATATTCAGAACCCACATGTAGCAGTATTTTGCATGAAACAAAAAAATATATATTGTGTCTGACGATGACAACAATGTATCATACTGTGGTGTACCTTGTTACAATGCAGTGAGCTGCTAAATCATGTTATATATATAATGTTACAATGGTAGATGAAATGGTCATGGGATTGTGACCTTGATATTTAATGAATCAATTTACATGTGCATGTCATCATGGGATACTATTGCATTATATGAACTTCATGTCTCTGTCTTCTGCTATGTCAATTGTCGGTTGCCTGAAAAGGAACATGTTTATGAATATGAGCTGCTATTTTTCATGAAGGGGAAAGGCCAATGTTGTTGTTTTTCCACTGATGAACTTCTGATACATTAGGTGCGACTTATCAGACTATTCAACCAATCAGGATACGGATCGTTATTTGAGTATCCACTGACTATCTTTTGATGCACTAGATGTGATTCTAAATGCTACAGGATTTTGAAGTGTGCACCTATACCATTCCTGCCCTCTTGGAGGACTACTATTTCCTCCCACTAAAGGGGATATACGACAGTAGATTTAACAGTTACCGCTTATCGGGTATATGCTTTCAGAGTGAGATTCCATTATTTCATTGAGAGAAATCTCCAGACACATTTTGGCTACCCGTACTAATTATCAAATCAATATTTTCACTTTTTGTTTCATATCTCTCTAATCATTGCATGCCAGAAGTAACTTTGGATGGGTTGCTCTTGCTAGTCAATGATAATTTGTCTATATTACGAAATTATCCTAAGAAATCTTTGATTTTATTTTTGTCACATTAGCAGATACGTGGCTATGTTATGAATCTATCTATCGTAAGACCTCATTTACTTACATGATATGATGAATACGTACCGCGTTAAAGCCATGTTATGACTCAGTGTCACTTAAAGTCAATTTTGACTGACCTGTTTTGTTTGTATTTTTATTTGACCCCTTATCTTAAATAAACACAATAAATGCTAAGTTTTAATCTCATAATATTTCAAATTCATATACAAAAAAGAGTGCGCCACCAAGTAAGCCTTCTCTGGGTGACGACCTTTGTATGGTCGCTCTCCCCCCTGTGTCCTTTCAAGTTTGTATTTTGCTTACTGGTGCACCTCCAGCCCTTTTCTATTGTATACAGGGTATTTTACCTGTTTAATGGTTTTTCTTAAAATAGGCTGGTTCTCATTTAGGTCATTATACATTTTTTATTAATATTGCTGAATAGCCTGTGCGTGGCCCTTTGAGACTGTATGTCTCTTTCTTCTCTTTGAATATTTACTACATGCTGAGCTTAGTCTCAGTTTCCGGCCATTCCGCACGGCAGAATTATTGATCAATGTTGTGCACAGCTGGCACATAAATACGGTTGAATTCAATATATAAATACAGACAGTGAAGAAAATTCTATTATTAATCAGATAACTTTATTACTCAATCATGGCAAACTTCTCAGTGAAGAATGCCTTGAGTGGTAGGCGTAAAATGGAAGATTTGAGCAGCATCTTCCCGGACACCATGGTGGAACAAGATAATGAATCAAATTGGAATCAGGACCTACTACGATTAAAACAACTACTACAAAGACAGATACGCGTAAATTGGGACCTAACCAGTTTGGAAAACTACCTGAAACATAAAATCTCCCCGAGGGGTTTAAGACCAAGGGTGTTCCCAGCCTTTGATCTGATTACCGAGAATTTGAATAAGGACTGGGAAGCCTGTCTTCTTAAGTGTTCACAAGAACTAATGAACATCTTGGTGAAGCATGACAATTTAGTCCTAGAGGAGGTTGGAAAAGAAGTTGAGAAACTAACCAAGACATTGGAAGTATGGGAAAAGGATGCCCAATTTCAGAAAATGTTTGAGAAACAAGACAAAGAATTGGAAACTTATGAGGACACCGTGATAGAAAGAAAGAGGAATAAATTCATGCGTGACAAACGAGACTTTCTGAATAATAGAATTTTTAGATGGAATAAGGGATTCAAGGACCCTGATAGAAGACAAAAAAATCAGGAATCATACACATCATCAGAGATAGAATCCTCAGGAGGGGAAGAGATGCATGAAACCCAGAGAGTGGACTCTAGAAAACAGTCCAACAATGAGCAGGACCCTTTTTTAGGGGGCAAGCGGGGAGGAAGAACACTCCCCGCAAGAGAAAAACGAGGAGGGGGTCAAAGAGGAAGATACGAAACCCAGAGATGGGAAACCCCAGAGACGGATCGGTATCCCAAAAGGAAGGTGAATTACAAGAAGAAATATTAAAAGAAGACTCCTCAATGAAGATAATCAATCTATCAGACCACATTCTCACAACTGAACAGGATGCAGTCCTCAGGAAGGGTCTTTCCTTCGCCCCCCAGAAGAGCTGCAATCGCTTCCAATGGGAAAAAGATATTAAATTATTTGGCCGTAAACTTCTGTTGATGAAGTATCATGCACGAAGGGACTCAGATCGAAGAGAACATCTACCTTTACATTCACAACCTACAATAGAACAAGAGGACAATGACACTGTACCTTTTAGCGAGGGTCTGACCACTTTTGATGAACAGGATCATGAAATGATATTAGCTCTGGAGGAATTATCAGAAACCAATTACGCTAACCCCGAAACGGTGGAAAGGATTATCTGCAAAAACAGATCCGTATTCTTCCCACAGGATCAGATATGTCCTGAGGTAAGGATATTCATGGATATGGTAAGCCATGATTTGGACGAGATCTGTAAACGCAAACAGTGGCATAAAGATAATCTTACACGTAAGGAGAGGAAAGCTCTGAATGAGATCAGCAAATGGGAGGATGTGGTCATTAAGCCATCCGACAAGGGGGGCAATGTTGTCATTTGGCCAAAGGAAATGTATGTGAAAGAAGCTCAGAGACAGCTTAATGACCCCCAATGTTATATCAAAACCCTTTTCAACCCCACGGATAACTGTAGGTTGGCATTGAATCGTATTATCGATAGAGCATTGGCTGAGGGGGTAATAACTAAACAAGAAGGAGATTATCTTCGGACAGAACATCCCAAGACTCCAACTTTCTATCTGTTGCCGAAAGTGCATAAAAATCTCAAAAATCCCTTAGGTAGGCCCATTGTGTCAGGGATGGGAGGAGTGTCGGAAAGAGCAAGCATTTTCATTGACACACATCTACGCAAACATGTTACAAGTCTGCCATCATATATACGGGACACTGGAGATGTCATCATGAAGCTGCATGATGTAAAGCTGGAAAAAAACCAGCTCCTAGCAAGTCTCGATGTTGAATCTCTATATAGCAGCATTGACCACTTGAAGGGTATTTCTGCGGTCAGATACTTCCTTGAGATGGAAGGCCCCAGTGACTTTAATGACTTCTTACTAAAACTGCTTCATTTTGTTCTCCACAAAAACGTCTTCACGTTCGCCGACATATTCTATACACAAGTACGAGGAACAGCGATGGGCGCGGCTTGCGCACCAACGTATGCTAACTTATATCTAGATTGGTGGGAACGAGAAGTGGTTTTCTGTGAAGACAACGAATTCACTAAGAGGATTATCTCGTGGATGCGGTATATAGATGATATACATATTATCTGGGAAGGAGAAGAAAAACTACTGGAGACCTTCGTCAAAAAACTAAATGATAATACTCTAAATTTAAAATTGACGCATGAGATCAACAAAAATGAGATTCCCTTCCTAGATTTACGAGTATACCGAGACACCAATGACATGTTAGCAACGGAACTTTACCGAAAAAAGACAGCTAGTAATAGCTTACTTCTCAACTCTAGCTCTCACTTTCCGGCCACGATACAAAACATTCCGAGAGGAGAGTTCCTCAGATTGAGGAGAAATTGTACGGAAGATGAGACATTCAAGATCCAGAGTAGAGAACTCACTGTCAGATTGAAGGAAAGGGATATAGCGCACGCTGCATTAAGAGAGCAAGTAAGGCGCTCCTCCATACAGACAGACAGGCTCTCATCTTTCAAGAAAGCAGGAAAACTAAGAAATTGAAGGAGGGAGATAAACCGAAAGTGAGATTTGTCGGCAATTTCTGCCAGGAGTGGTGGGAAATCAAAAATGCTATTAATAGACACTGGCCGATACTCCTTAATGATCCTGATCTTGCATCCAATCTGGACTCCTCTGTATCAATGAGCTGGAAGAGATCGCCGAATTTAAGGGACAGATTGGTGAGAAGCCATTTCTGTCGCACATCAAGACGGACACCAACTTTAACAGGAACATATCCCTGTAGGAAATGCAAGGTATGTGACCATGTGGATACGAGTCCTAAAATCAAGGATAGATATGGCAATAATGTAGAGATCAAGGAATTCACAAATTGCCAGTCGTCAAAAGTGATCTATTGTATCCAGTGCCCGTGCAAGATGCTGTATGTGGGCATGACCACAAGAATGGTGAAGGTGAGAATAATGGAACACATGGGCAATATAAAAAATGTGGAGTCTGATCTAGCAAGATTCAGGCAAATCACATCGGTTGCCAGACATTTTTATTTCCGACATTCCAAATCCCCCAGCGAATTGAAATTCTTTTGCCTTGACAAACTTAAAATGGGTATCAGAGGTGGTGATTCGGATAAAGAATTACAAAAATTGGAGAGTGGATGGATCTTCAAACTAAATACTATGGCCCCAGATGGCCTAAATGAGAACATCAATTACAGTGTCTTCTTACCCACTTGATACACTCTAGGAATAATGGACAATAGTAACCTTGTTCATAGAGTATTTTCTGCAGAACTCACAACCATCTATATTAACCAAGCTCCCTAGTATCATCATTTTTTCATCTTGTAGATGATCGTAGAAACCCAACAGGATAGACTTTGAGGAGTCCATATATCATACCATTAATGGTATAGGATAGCTGCATCCCTCTGGAAAGCTTATGCACTTTACTTAACCCTACCTTGTCGCCTGATCATGATCCAGTTCTATTAATTATCATAAAATTATACTAATAATAACAGAGTATTAGTAGTCACCTTGGTCAATCCTTCTAGCAATTTTGATAAAACTACATTAATAAAAACAGAGTATTAGTAGTTACCTTGGTCAACCACCTTCACAATTGCTACTATGAAGAGCACAGATTAACCCTTTACTCATTATCACTACACATGCCATCCGATTAAGGATACTTATTTTGGGTATAATTATGATATCAATTATTCATGACGGATAAGGAATTTAAGCATGATAATATTAGGGAACAATTAACCATACAACCCATGTTGGATATTCCATTCAGCGCAAGATATACATTGGTGCAAGTTTGACCAGTATTATGGGCAGGATGTGACCGTCAGGATTATACATATGTATTGCTCATTATATTTAATAAATGGATCCCTTCTCTCTTTATATCTCAACACCTACAGCCCATATATCTGTGACAATTAACCTCTTCTCCCTCTCAAGATATGACCATCACGGTGTCTCTTATTTGCTATAAAATCTAGCGTCAGTCTGACATGATATACAATTAGGAGCCTATATTTCTGTGGATGTTATGTTACCAGACTATCACTAATGTTTATTAATGATATTAACTATGTTGGGCAATGGTCTTTTGATCGAATTGACAACACATAACACATTAAACACCCAAATATAGAGCTTACCGATTAGAATCTTGCTCTATCAATTATTTTCGGCCCGCAAACCGCTTTGGAGATAACATTGAAAATAATACTTCACCTATCAGTGGTGAATGTATTAAGAGTCAAACATTGCTGTGGATGCAATGTTACTAGATTGTCACTAATGTTTATTAATTATACCAACTGTGTTGGGAAATAGTTTTTGATTGAGTTGACAACAGTGAATATATTTAACTTTTTTGCTTGGAAATTGAGCTTACCGATTAGAAATGTGTCTTATGAATTACTTTTTGGTCCACAAACCGCTCTAGGAATAACATGAGAAATAATACTTCACCTACAAGTAGGGTATGTGTCTCCAATTAGAAACATGTTAGATTTTTTCAACCTTTACCCTTGGTCCGTAAACCGCTCTAGGGACAGCAATAATTGTACTCAACTGATATGCAATGCTGTCAGATATATCACTAATATGTACTAATGATACCAGCTATGTTGAGCAATGGTCTTGGATTGAATTGAAACACTGAACGTATTAAACTCTTCACCTGTTAATTGGGAACAGAGCTTAACGATCAAAATTATGTTTTTAATTACTTTTGGTCCGCAAACTACTCAGGGGACAACAGGAGAATTAATATTTTGCCTCTAGTTGGGGAAACTGTCTCCGATTGTAATTATGTTTAATATATATAAAAATGAATATATATAAACATTATCTTTTGGTCCGTAAACTGCTCTAGGGACTGCAATAATTGTGCTTAATTGATAAGTTACGCCCGCACTGAGACTGCTACTTATATAGATCTGGCTCACAGATCTATGCAATACTGATGTGAACAAGCCTTAGTGAAACGTACGTCATCGGCATACCAGACGTACACGGTTTCCGGGGGCGTGGAATCCTCAGCCCGACCCGGCGTCTGGTCACGTGAGCGGCTCTCTGCATCTGTCCGTGCACACAGGAATGGTGGCTTACACACGCTTCTCCATCTCAGAGCGGCTCTCTCATCCAGAATAGTCCCCCTACGGTCTCTGCACTGTGGCGGCATAACAGGGAAGTAGGGGTTCCTTTCGGGACAGCAGAAGCAACTCGCACTTCTTTTTTCCATCCCGGCATCAGATGTTACCCGAACTCTCATCGGCCTCATTCACTGCATTCATTTGCATATGAGACGACAGCAGAAAGGGGAACCAGTCTGTCATTGCTGGGAAGTGCTTATTCTTTCTCTCACAAATTACCTACATGATTTAGCAGCTCACTGCATTGTAACAAGGTACACCACAGTATGATACATTGTTGTCATCGTCAGACACAATATATATTTTTTTGTTTCATGCAAAATACTGCTACATGTGGGTTCTGAATATGAGACAGCTATCGGCCTGATGGTCCTCCCCTATATATAATGTTACAATGGTAGATGAAATGGTCATGGGATTGTGACCTTGATATTTAATGAATCAATTTACATGTGCATGTCATCATGGGATACTATTGCATTATATGAACTTCATGTCTCTGTCTTCTGCTATGTCAATTGTCGGTTGCCTGAAAAGGAACATGTTTATGAATATGAGCTGCTATTTTTCATGAAGGGGAAAGGCAGAGCCGGCCCTAACCAATATGATGCCCTAGGCAAGATTTTGGCTGGTGCCCCCTAGCACCACCACTGGTTCCGCCTCTGACCTTGCACCTCTTTCCCAGCACCATCACCCCTCACCCATAGCAGTCCTTATTTTGGTGTTTGGACCTTATATATTTTAAATAGGAACAGTTCGCACATTTGGTGCACAGCCCAAAAAGGGGTGTGTTTTTGCTGGCAAGGGGCATGACCACACAATAGTAACCCCAATTCCAATTACGCCACACAGTACTGCAACTTTATTCACATTTGATCATGCGATAGTGTCCATAATTCATATTACATCCCACAGTAGTATCACTTTACCTTATAAACGTTACTCCTCACAATAGAGCCCCTTATTCATATTACATCACACTGAATTTCTCCTTATTCACATTACACCACACCCTATTGCTCTTTATTCACATTAGACGACACAGTAGTGCCCTTTCTATACGCAACGTCACATAGTAGAGCACCTTATACACATAATGCCACACATTAGTAATGCATTTATATACGTAATTCCACACAGTAATGCCCCTTACACATGAGACACCTTATTAATGTCCTTATAAACATAATGTGCCTTACACATTATGACAACTTTATTAATGCCCTTTTACACATAATGTCCCTTACACATATGCCGACCATTATTAATGCCCTTATACACATAATGACACATAGTGCCCCCTACACATTATTAGTGTCCCTATACACATAATGACACACATACAGTAGTACCCTGTTACATATATGCTGCACATTAGTAATGCCCTTATACACATAATGACACACATAGTGCCCCCTACACATTTGCAGCACATTATTAGTGCCCCTATACACATAATGACACACATACTGTAGTAACCTGTTACACATATGCCGCACATTATTAATGCCCTTATACACATAATGACACACATAGTGCCCCTTACACATATGTTGCACATTATTAATGCATTTTTACATGACACACATAATGCTCCTTACACATATTCCGAACACTACTGCACAACCAAACCACTCACATGCACACAGCACTCACACAGCCGCTAACACTGTGACCTCTGCCTCTGCTTGGAAACAGATGTGTCCTCATAAATCTTGCCTCAATGCTAACGTCGGGCACACCTTTTTTTTATGAAAATGCATCTTATTTTCATTGCTATGTGGCTAGGATGAACACGCAGCTTCTGCTGATTAAAATGATATGCAGCATGCCTATACTGTGTGAGACTGCAGCTGTATCTGCATATGAAATGCTACACACAGAATATAGGCATGCCACATATCATTTTAATCAGCAGAAGCTGCTGATGCCCCTAGGCATATCAAATGCCCTAGGCAATTGCCTAGTTTGCCTATACCTATGGCCGGCTCTGGGGAAAGGCCAATGTTGTTGTTTTTCCACTGATGAACTTCTGATACATTAGGTGCGACTTATCAGACTATTCAACCAATCAGGATACGGATCGTTATTTGAGTATCCACTTACTATCTTTTGATGCACTAGATGTGATTCTAAATGCTACAGGATTTTGAAGTGTGCACCTATACCATTCCTGCCCTCTTGGAGGACTACTATTTCCTCCCACTAAAGGGGATATACGACAGTAGATTTAACAGTTACCGCTTATCGGGTATATGCTTTCAGAGTCAGATTCCATTATTTCATTGAGAGAAATCTCCAGACACATTTTGGCTACTAATTATCAAATCAATATTTTCACTTTTTGTTTCATATCTCTCTAATCATTGCATGCCAGAAGTAACCTTGGAAGGGTTGCTCTTGCTAGTCAATGATAATTTGTCTATATTACGAAATTATCCTAAGAAATCTTTGATTTTATTTTTGTCACATTAGCAGATACGTGGCTATGTTATGAATCTATCTATCGTAAGACCTCATTTACTTACATGATATGATGAATACGTACCGCGTTAAAGCCATGTTATGACTCAGTGTCACTTAAAGTCAATTTTGACTGACCTGTTTTGTTTGTATTTTTATTTGACCCCTTATCTTAAATAAACACAATAAATGCTAAGTTTTAATCTCATAATATTTCAAATTCATATACAAAAAAGAGTGCGCCACCAAGTAAGCCTTCTCTGGGTGACGACCTTTGTATGGTCGCTCTCCCCCCTGTGTCCTTTCAAGTTTGTATTTTGCTTACTGGTGCACCTCCAGCCCTTTTCTATTGTATACAGGGTATTTTACCTGTTTAATGGTTTTTCTTAAAATAGGCTGGTTCTCATTTAGGTCATTATACATTTTTTATTAATATTGCTGAATAGCCTGTGCGTGGCCCTTTGAGACTGTATGTCTCTTTCTTCTCTTTGAATTGTCAGCAGAGTGACTGATAGTCAGGAGGTGGAATCTGATCACACAGGCAGACTCACGGGTACTTTATTATTGCAGGCAGCTGCAGGTACTTTATTATTGCAACCATTATGGCCAACTAATCATGGATAATTTTACCATTATGCCATTGTGGGCATAATGTGTAAGGGGCACTACTGTGTGGGCATAATGTGTAAAGGGCACTACTACTGTGTGGCGTTACATGTATAAGGAATACTATTGTTTGGGTGCTATGTGTAGGGAGCACTACTACTGTGTGGGCATAATGTGGAGGGGAAAAAACTGCATCACCCCCTGACTCTTTCCCCATCACCCTGTCTCTAAGGCATTACTCTCTCCCCGTCATGTGGATACAGCATTCCCTATGAGGCCACATCCTTGTTGTAAGGCTATGCCTACTTAGACCTTTGGCTAACACCCCCCCTCCCCACTACCACCACCACAGACACATTAGGGGGGGGAGTCAGAAAATTCTCACTGAAGGTGCTAGTAGGCCTGAAGCTTTCCCTTTTTTGTGGTAGATTTATTTTTTTTATACTTTTTTGCTGGTTTCATTGATCTGCGAGTAATAGTACAGTATACATGCTTTATTAAAAGGGTACACAGTTAATTACAAACTATTAGATGGAAAGCCATAAGTACAATCTCTTCTTCACTTTATGAAGCTTAGATATCTATATTAATAGTATTAGTCTTTATTTATATGGCACTATATAGGTTCCCCAACACTTAACAAATTACATAAACAAATGAGCAGAACAAGAAAACAGTGACTACAGTACAAGACAATGCAAGACAAGTACATGGTATATAAACATCGCTGCATCAGCGGTCATAGCACACAATAATGCTGCAGGGTTGTAGAAACAAAGGGCAGAAGAGACAATACTGATGTAAAATATAATGTATAATTAGCTCAGGACGAAACTAGCAATATTAAAGCACGTATTACACATTCATTAGGCATTTTTCTACACAGACTTGTATTCTTGCCTATTCTTATAGACTTCATGGACCTGTAAGTTTCTAGTTATTACTAGACATAGCTAAAACTAAAACTTTGTTCTGTTTCATTCTAACAAATCACCTGGTTAAGTAGCACACTATTTTTATGGCAGTAAAAAAATTCCATTCCATTATTTTTTAAATTTGTATCTAAATGCTTTTGAAACAGACTTTAAATATTTTATAAATATGCTGAATAAGATCAAAGCAAGAAAACTTCAAAGATTACTGATAATCTAAATATTCCACAAATTACACAAACATGGGAGCCATGTTACAGTATAAACATATTTTAATACCGAAAGCAAGGGCTCCATAAAATGTTCATCATTCCAATTTATTGAACTGGCTTTATAGCTGTGATGTACCTGTAATTAATTTGGTTACTCAAAGTTATATTGCTGATGTGTAGTTAAATGTATGTCTATTATCACAGCATTTCTTATATGTTATTACCCTGCATGGGATGTAGTTATGTGACCGGTGGTCACAATAGCGGGATCCCAAGCGCCGGTCATGTATACCCAACCAGCTAGCACATGCTCCAGAACCCGGACTTCTGGACATAAGCTGGTATTAAAAAATGATGGTGAAAAATGGCATGAGATTCCCCATATTTTATAGCATAAGCTGTGCCAGCTGGTCTAGTGCTGGTTAATGAAAAATAGGTGGGAGGGACCCCATGCCATTCCAGCCTAGGCTCTGAGGTACATGACTCATTAACAATTTGGGGAAGGGGCCCCCACACTAGTTTTCTTTTTAACTGCTGTACTTTTTAAACTTTTATTAAAACAACAAAGCCTACACAGATCATGGTGAAGCAGCGCTATAATTTGGGTGGACTTGAGATGTCTTTGTGACGGGTTCATAGTAAATCCAGGGTTTCTATTCCCCTAGTTAAAAAAACACATTGATGGTTATGTTTGATTTTAAGTTTGATTTGTTGTCGGGTTTGGCTTTGCAATCCGCTGAAAGCCCAAAAACTAACACACACAGTAAATATACCCCCATAACAATAAATATCTCAATATCTCATTTGTAAAAACAAATAAAAATAAAACAGGCAGTCAATATTTGTATGCAACAATATATGCAGAGTACTGAAATGCAACAAATGCAGTTCTACGAAAGCCAATGAAATGTATTTGTCTATGGCTTAGAAAAGTAATAATTAAAATGTTATATTTATCTATGACTCTTGTATTATAAGTGATATAACAAAGAGACCTATTTGGGTGCCCAAATGGGTCTTTTCATTACTGTAGTCAGGTTTAGGTGCTTTGCATGCCTAAACCCGAGTGTAATGGGCGCGATAACAGGGGGCATTTGAATATCGCCCCTCGATCTCCCATCACTTTAGTGCAATAAGATTTTAATTCCCCCCCATGTGTCATCATGTGACCTTGTGCTTTTATATGGTCATAGAGCACCTCTGGGACTTATACATACTGTATTATAATTGTAGGAGTTGCATTAGCAATTATATATTGAAGACAGTTTAACTTGACTCACAGAGGAATAAGCTTTATGGTTCACAATGTCTATAGGGTGTATGGAAAAATCTGCAGTGCTGGTGGTCACAAAGTGCTGTTGACATGCTTGGAATGCCAGCACTTTGCAGCCATCAATAATAATCAAGTACCCTGCATAATATTTTTTTAATAAAAATAATTTGTAATAAAATTGCATTGAATTGTCTTTTATATTTATTGTAACGCCCCTCTTAAATATTTCTGTTTTACTAAAACTCTAAAAATAATGTTTGACATCAGGAGTAAACATGGAGTACTGTATATGATAATCAGATGTGTTCAAAATTCTTATTATATTTATATATACCCATTTGGGTGTAATAATCTAATATAGAGTTCCTCTGTGGATTTGACCAAATGTGATCTTTCTAAATATAACATCTATCAGGTCACATCTTTGAACTTTAATGAAACCTTTACACTGTCAGACATGGTGGCTTATTTTTACAGATGGCCGTTTTGCTATAAAAAGCATACTCTGAGTTGTTTTGAGGATATTCTTGGCTTCCTACAATTTATTTAAAGTTAATAATAGAATGTTCATGATAAGTTTCTATTGAAACATTCTAATCTACAGTATATACCATGTCTTTAAAAGCTATTTATCTTTTTGTCAAACCAATATCCTGTAAATTATGTTTTGTTTAGTTTATTGTGCAGAGCCTTAATAAACATATTTTTTTTTTAATTATTTGCATTAATTTATCATTTCACCTTTGAATTTTAATTTTATCAAATCTGTATACTTTGAATGTACGTCCATACTAATTTATACAGTACCTATAGGCACAATAAGCTATTGATTTGTTTTCTCTCTCCAGGGTGTTGGGGACATGGAGCATAGCTCCGCCACCTAACACCCGCAAAGCCATGCCCCCGAGCCCTGATTGGTCCACGACTTGCTCAATACTAAAGTAGGTCTGACCATCGAGGGCTGAAACTATTGATGGTTACCTTATTGATGGTTTCCCACTGTAAATGTTGATTTACTTACAGGACTAAAAGCAACACTTTAAAAAGACATGCAATACACTTTAAATGGAGCCGCTGCGGCCGCTGTAATCAATCCTTAGCTTACGTACTTTTTACCCAGTTTGCGTACAAAGCCCCGTACCGTGTATGCACTTTGCGTACAAACGCCGCGATGGTCATACAAAGTACACGCGGTGCGTACACACTCAAAGACACACCGTGAGCACTTTGCAGCTACATGTGTGACTAGATTACACTTATATAACACTAGCAGGGAAAGAGAGACGCGACACCAATTTGTATTTCAAAGACTATGTTGGGAGCTTACCCACCAACGGTTCATTACTAGCAGGGGGTTACAATAACAACAATACAATACAATAAGAAAATGGCTACAGTCAATGGTACATACGTTTTGGTTTTGCCTGCGCTTCCCGGTCCAGTCCTCAATCATCAAGGTTGATGATCTTCAGAGATTGAGAGAGTGACCTGGCCTGCAGCTGGCTATTTATACATTTGTCCAAAACCTAACACAATGGGAACTGTAATCTCTTTATCCATTGGACACAGGGATGGTCATTTACAGTACAGGAGAGGTCATAGGTCAGTTTGAATAGGTGGGCGATGTCTGTTCCAGGTGCACTTGCAGATGGTCTCCTCTGGGTTCCCGCCGCATATCAAGTGTACAGTAAATACAGTTAATATTTATATTCTGCTCCTGTGCATAACTATTCGCAGGAGCGTGCGATCTTCTGCAAACTAACACCGGAATATTGCTCTTAAAATACCCTACAGCTGGATACCAAACACCTCCTTATAACCTAGTTCTGTCCCCTCCTGTCCTGTAAAGGTGAATCCCTTTGTTTCTTATACCTTTTAAACATGTGTAACTCACTGGTGTGGTGCAGGGAGACTATGTGTACATTGTGCACTATTTGGATTAAATATGTAATGTGTTTTTATGGCTTTTCCATGCGATTACAAACACTGCCGTAATTACTCATACCACGCGCTAATACGCAGGACCGTGGGAGCGACCATACGCAAATTGCGAATATGCGCATGCACAGCAGAGCAAGTACACGCACGGAGGCCATCTGTGTGTAATTTGTACGTGATGTGTGTACTGCAATATTTTTCGACTTCGACACCACCATCGAGGTTATCCATCAATTGTACCATATATGGATAACCCACCAATGACCATCCCTAGGACAAGTTAACCTGTGGATTAGAAAAAACTATATACACTGTTGTTTTTCTTATGCATAATTATTCAAATCATATGCTAGTAGTGCAAAATCTATTCACTATATATCCAATTATATTTATTGTTTAATGTTTCATTCTACCCATGTTGTCATAGCTGTACCTTATCACATATCTCACATTTCCTTTGACTTGTGATTTGAAAGATGATTTTAACCCTTGATTGATAGGGACTGTTTTATACCATTGAGATACGTTTTCAGTTAAATATATTTAAATATACATCAATATAATGTATTTATTACCTTTATTTCCTTTCAATTTGCCTACATCCCCCATTTTTTCATATTCACATTTATTTCAAACATTATCAAAATAATAAATGGTTTTCCCAGAATATATAGTATGTTGGTTTAAAATGGCTGCTTTCCACAAATGGGTTAACCCAATAACTACACACTTGTGGATCAAATAATTTTTAACACAGTGGACTGGAGACCAAGGAAGTTGTTTGGGGCAGTTGGGGCTATAAAAAGACTAAAGTATTTTCATTAGTTAAAGCTAGTTAATTCCCATTATAATTTATTGAATCTGTGGATAAAAGTAAAGACACAGGATAAAAGAACGTTTTGGCTTGGGAAATAAATCTGATAAAAGAAAAAATAGTGAATGAAACATTTTTTTGTGGTAAGAGTTAGGGAGCAAATAAAGTATTGCTTGAATGTATTTTTTTTGTTGTTGTTGTAACAACTGCTTTCTACTGTACCTTTATATACTGTAATCTACACTGGGAAGTGTTTTAAGAATTTGCTCATTTTTTTATCATCTAGGCCCCATGCATCTGTTTGCAGTGGGCTATCGGGAATTCTAATTTTGTCCTGGTACTGTTTTTGCCAGCAGTTTTGCTTCTTTCTGTCTCCACATCACAGCAGAGAGACAAGGTTTCTCCCCCAGAAATCACATCAACATATACAGGTTCTTTACTAATGATAACTAAGTATAAGTGTTAATGGACTTTTCACTTATAAATATAAAGTGTGTAGATTGCAGTCCTACTGAATATTTATAATAATGCTACAAATATACAAAGAAATCCTACAGACCTAAACAATCACTTGGTATTCACAGAAACTTTTGGCACTCTATGAATGATAATAGAACTCAATGACTGTCCGTTGATGACAGGCCCTTCAACATGAGTAATAATGCCCAGGACACTGTGCAGTAAACTGTATATGTAACTCTTTAGGCGATTTAAATGGTGGTAACCTGGGTCAGATATGAGTTTCTGTGCAAAAGTTGAGACCCTTATTTTCAAGGTGTCTGGTGCAGTTCTGATATCAATTAATAATTAATAGCAATGTCTGTCACACAAAAAATGGGTGTACGAATAAAGAGTTTTCTCTCAGCAAATAAACAATAATATGCAGCTTCCCCTAAAGAAGGTATATTCAGCCTACATTTTATAAGCACTCTAAGTGTTACTTTCATTGTCGAACCACAAGTCTCAGCAGGGTGTCTTCCAGCAACTTGACCTCTAGATACAGCTGTAACTCGGGTATGGGTCTCATGCAGCTTGTCTCTATGGCTTTCTGCAGATTTTCTCTGTGGTTTTCTGAAGCGTAATGTCTTTGTATAGAGGGTTGCTTACTTCCTATCCTGGTCAGCAGTTGTTTCGTACACTCCACAATACCTCCAAAGATGGCTTCCCTGTGCCCTTACCAACATGCTCAGCCTGGCTCCAATGAGAGAGTCTCTTCCCATTCACCACTCCAGAACAAAAGACCCCACCACCTCACTTTGAAAACATTGTTTTGGAATTTTCAAGCTAATCTGTACCTCAATGATAGAGACTGAACACTAAAATATTGATGAAGCCGTACAGTAGCATGGCTGCATGTCACATCAAAATGTGTGTCACATTGGGCATGTGCCTAGCACTTCCAAAGCTGCTGGGCTGCCCCTAGCCTCTCTCTGTAGTATTTGGATGGTGCCTGCATTCACCACTACTCTTTTATACAGAGCAGCAATGACAGAGAATGACTTGCCCACTTTTTTCATTTGTGAATGGGATGACAGGAAAGTGCCCAAAAAGTGGCAGTGTCCCACCAATATCAGGGCAGTTGGGAGATTAGAACTAATAACATAATAGCTGAGTACCCAGTCTCTTCTATGAGTTTCCAACCAGACGTGAAAACCGCAGTAGGAATAGGGAAACAAGAGCAATAGCTTTTATCCTGAAATATACTTAGTTGTAAGAATGTTTCCTTTCATTGTCTCTCTGAAGAATGTGTGTCTCTGTATTTGATCAGTTGTGTTGTGGGTGGGACCCGCTCGTCACAGGAAGTGGTTAGTGTCTATATGAATTCCTGTGTAATAAAAGTTTTTCCTGGTACATTGCATTTTTTATTTTGTGTCTTCATAATCTAATTAACTCTGTCTGGACAGTCTTACATTGTGGAGTTTAGCATTTCAGGTCATGTGCAAGGTTATAGCAGGTCCCAGTATGCTAATTAATGTCTCCCTGAGCTGTGTGGCTAGTACATAACATCCAAAATGGTGGATGAAAAAATATCCTGTATCAGTAAGCTAAAAATGCATTCAATGTGTGCTTTAAGAAGCAAGACTTATGGGTTAAGTGTCAATCAGTGGCAATACATAGCATGTATATCCTATCTTTATTTTTTTTCAATTGCTGCTTTAATCTCACATCAAAACCGCACTAAAATCGCATCTTGATAAATAAACCCTTTAGACTATGTACAAAATGGGAAACTTTTTCTAGGTCACCAGAGATGAGAGTTAGCAGAATTTAACACAGTCAGGTCTGTTTTTCTCACAGTATACAGTACGTTGTCATTTGTTAGTGAAAGTGGATTAGCTACATCACTGCACAGCTATTCACTTAATGGAATGGCAGTGGTCTGAGAAACACAAGAAAGCTGCCACGTATTTCACTAACAAACGTTATTAATATATTTATGTAACAATTCATCTGAGAATACTAGTCAGGTGGTAATTCATCCATATTGTGGAGGAAATTGACACTGTCCAGGACAGTAAAAGCATGCTTATGGTAACCATAGTATTGTAGTACATAACAAATACTCCTGCTAAATGTAAAATAGTATAACCCAGCAAGACTCATGCAGCCTGTAGTTAATTTATCCGCTGGAGCTATATTTGTATACAATAATAGTAAAAGAATAAGATATCCTAAATCTAAGTACTGGTGTTCCAACAGATGAAGTACATAGTTTTATTTATTTCGGTTTAAACAAATGTTTTAGTATTAGGAATTTTTAAGGTTGGGTTATTTTCACCATATTTGTATTTCAATGTTTTGCAAAACAGCATAAAGAACTTTATTTCTCTGTACGTTCTCTACGCATATGTGTATTCCTAAAAATATATTTTTTTGTCTTTAGGTACAGGTGGATTTTTTTTCTTCTTCTGTGCGTTTCAGTTTTGTATTACAGGCAGAATACTTTCATTGGCCTAGTATATCACCCAACGCAAAAGTGCTAAACAGAATTAAGATAGGCATTGAAAATAAAAATATAAATTTCTGACTGTTCACATAAAACCTCAGAACTGAGAACGCTACTAATAAAGCGAAAGCAACGTATTTACTAAAATTTGTGTGGGAAGGCAAGCCTAGTTCTGACTGATCTCTTGCACCTTGCCAGGGCATGGGGGATGATTCTGAGTTGATCGTAGCCCTGTAAAATTTTGCATGTCAGTGCCGGTTCCCCCCGATGCCGGTTCCTACAGTGGCGATGCTTTTGCACTTTAAGAGTAGCTCCTGGCCAGCGCAGCTTTAGCGTGCTGGCCGGGAGCTACTCGTCGCTCCCCGGCCCGCAGCGGCTGAGTGTGACGTCACGCAGCCGCTGCGGCCCGCCCCCCCCCCCGCACGGTCCGGCCACACCTGCATTGGCCGGACTACGCCCACAAAACGGCAGCCAGACGCCGCCGTTCCACCCCCCCGCCCAGCAACCGCCTCTGCCTGTCAGTCAGGCAGAGGCGATCGTAGCGCAGCAATGGCCTTCAACGTTCTGGCATGCACCGGTGCACTGTGGCACTGGCGAATGCGCAGTTCTGACCCTGTCGCACCGCTGCAATAAACTGCAGCATGCGATCGGGTCAGAATGACCCCCATGCTGCAAATGCCAATACTTACGATATAGGGCCTAATTCAGAGCTGATCGCAGCCAGGGCTGTTTCTAGCCAATTTGGCTCCCAGTGCGAGATTTTAAAATGTGCCTCCCCCCCAGCTATAAAAAACAAAAGGCATGCGCTCCCGACAAGGGGCGTGGTCTCATTCAAATGGGCGTGGTCTCATTGAAGTGGTCGTGGCCTCATCTGATATCATCACGGCCACCACAGGGAAAAATAATAAAAACTAAAGTCCCCATTTTACACATTACGGCAGGCAAGACTCCCCATTTTACACAGTATGGCAGGCAGGTGTCCCCATTTTACACATTACGTCAGGCAGGTGTCCCCATTTTACACATTACAGCAGGCACGTGTCCCCATTTTACACAGTACGGCAGGCAGGTGTCCCCATTTTACACAGTACGGCAGGCAGGTGTCCCCATTTTACACATGACGGCAGGCAGGTGTCCCCATTTTACACATTACGGCAGGCAGGTGTCCCATTTTACACATCACGGCAGGCAAGTGTCCCCATTTTACACAGTACGGCAGGCAGGTGTCCCCATTTTACACAGCATGGCAGGCAGGTGTCCCCATTTTACACAGTATGGCAGGCAAGAGTCCCCATTTTACACATTACGCAGGCAGGTGTCCCCATTTTACACAGTACGCAGGCAGGTGTCCCCATTTTACACATTACGGCAGGCAGGTGTCCCCATTTTACACATTACGGCAGGCAGATGTCCCCATTTTATACAGTACGGCAGGCAGGTGTCCCCATTTTATACAGTACGGCAGGCAGGTGTCCCCATTTTACACAGTACGGCAGGCAGGTGTCCCAATTTTATACAGTGCGGCAGGCACGTGTCCCCATTTTACACAGTACGGCAGGCATGTGTCCCCATTTTATACAGTGCGGCAGGCACGTGTCCCCATTTTACACAGTACGGCAGGCAGGTGTCAAATGGGGGGGAAGGAAGGGAGAGGGGGGGAGAGAGAGACTACTTACATATAGAGAACCTTCCCACTCTTCGGGTCGGCCACCTCACCTCCCTCACGCCAGCCACCTCCTCCTTCCAGCTTATCTGCTCCTACTCCATCATCCCGAGTACTCCTGCTCGGGGGGCGTGGTTTCGCGGAATGACGCGATTGCGTTGTGATGTCACAACGCAATAGCTTCATTCCGCGAAACTCCGGCCCCCCGAGCAGGAGTGCTCGGGAAGAGGGAGGAGGAGCAGACAAGGACACGCAAAGTGCCGCGGCGGGCGCCCCGTGCGGTTGCACGGCTTTGGCCGCCGCAAGAAATGGCACTGATCGCAGCAGCAAATTTGTTAGCTAATGGGCAAAACCATGGGCCTAATTCAGAGTTGATCGCAGCAGCAAATTTGTTAGCAGTTGGGCAAAACCATGTGCACTGCAGGGGGGCAGATATAACATGTGCAGAGAGAGTTAGATTTGGGTGGGGTGTGTTCAAACTGAAATCTAAATTGCAGTGTAAAAATAAAGCAGCCAGTATTTACCCTGCACAGAAACAATATAACCCACCCAAATCTAGCTCTCTCTGTAAATGTTATATCTGCCCCCCGCCCCCCTGCAGTGCACATGGTTTTGCCCATTAGCTAACAAATTTGATGCTGCAATCAGGTCTGAATTAGGCCCTATATGCTAATACTGTAGTCCCCTGGAAATATACAGAGACGGCCTTGCAGATCCCAGCAACTGCCTACAGTGTAATGTTTTAAAGAGACAGTGTGCAAACACGCAGTGCTGGTCGCAGATCCTTCGCTATTCAACCATCTGAGTAACCTTATGGTCATGCAGAATGGCCGCAGGAATGTTGGCGCCATGTTTTCTGAATATGGTATCACAGATGTAGGCTGAAACATGCCCAAAAATGGTCACCACATACCTGCATTTTTGACACCACTTCCTGTTACCTCCCCAAAGTGCCATCTTAACTAAATGTAGTCGGGATCATGGCGGTCAACATACCGACGCCGGGATCCCGGCTGCCAGGGGGCCGAGGGCTATTCCCCATTGTGGGTGTCCACGACAATTTAGATTTCAGTTTAAACACACCACACCCAAATCTAACTCTCTCTGCACATGTTATATCTGCCCCCATGGCAGTGCACATGGTTTTGCCCATTAGCTACAAATTTGCTGCTGCGATCTGATCTGAATTAGGCCCATAGTCAGCAAGTAAAGCTATATACAGCACGTGTGTGTGTGTACCTAAGGTTGGGAATATGCAATGTACGTTCTACTTGGGCAGGTACTGATGTGCAATCTGTAAACAACAGATAATAAATAAGTATATACAGGGCCGGTGCCAGGGTGACGCTCTCACATGTAACGCTCCCTGTTCCAGTGACAATCTCACACGTAACACCCCCTGTACCAGTGACTCTTATGCATGCAACGCCCCTTGTACCAGTGATGCTTATACACGTAACGCCACCTGTATCAGTGACGCTTACCTACATTATTCCACACAGTCACACATACACACACATACATACATACATACTGTACATACATTACACACATACACAGTCACACATACATACATATACACAGATACTGTATACATATACACACACACACACACACACTTACCTAAAGAAATCTGGAAGGCTGGAGATGTAGCAGGCTGCTGCAGCTTGTTCCCGTGTAGCTCCACCCCCTTTTGGGTCCCTTACGGCCACTGCACTGTCACAGGGGAGGGGAGATGAGAGTAGGCTTCATGCTGCTGGCCCTACAGTACTTTACAAGCATCAGCTGTACCTCTTGAATCTGTGGCAGCCTGGTCCACCCATTGTAGCTCCGCCCCATCTGCCCCGTGAGGCTCTGTCCCATTTTCTGACAAACACAATCAAGTGGGGGAGAACTGGAGGCTTGCCTTGAAGCTGCCGCCACCGCTGCCTGTCACACAGTGTGAAAGGGGCAGCAGCCAGCAGCAGCAGCAGGGGGACAAGTGCATTGGCAACACAGGGATGCAGAGCAGGGAGAGCGCCTCTCCGGTCCGGCGCTTACATGCACTGCATCCCTTTGCTGAGCGGGTAGCTCCGATCCTGAGTAAATAAATATGTATGATTTGTGTAATTCGATAGAGACTATAATAATTTTCTTTGCAATTTGCAGCACCTAAAACATGTTGATGGTTGTGTCTGGTTGCAGATCCTTCGCTATTCAACCATCTGAGTAACCTTATGGTCATGCAGAATGGCCGCAGGAACTGAGATGTTGGCGCCATGTTTTCTGAATATGGTATTACAGATGTAGGCTGAAAATGCCCAAAAATGGTCACCACATACCTGCATTTTTGACACCACTTCCTGTTACCTCCCCAAAGTGCCATCTTAACTAAATGTAGTCGGGATCATGGCGGTCAACATACCGACGCTGGGATCCCAGCTGCCAGGGGGCCGAGGGCTATTCCCCCTTGTGGGTGTCCAAGACAATTTAGATTTCAGTTTAAACACACCACACCCAAATCTAACTCTCTCTGCACATGTTATATCTGCCCCCCTGCAGTGCACATGGTTTTGCCCATTAGATACAAATTTGCTGCTGCGATCAGATCTAAATTAGGCCCATAGTCAGCAAGTTAAGCTATATACAGCATGTGTGTGTGTGTGTGTGTGTGTGTGTGTGTGTGTGTGTGTACCTAAGGTTGGGAATATGCAATGTACGTTCTACTTGGGCAGGAACTGATGTGCAATCTGTAAACAACAGATAATAAATAAGTATATACAGGGCTGGTGCCAGGGTGTTCGGCGCCCCCCGGCAAACTATAAGTTTGCGCCCTCCCATACTTTACAAAGGGACAGTGCACATAATGCCCCCTATAGCAGTGATGTTTATAGACATAATGCTCCCTGTAGTAGTGCCGCTTATACACACAATGAACCCTGTAGTAGTGACGCTTACACACATAACGCAGTGACATTTATACAAGACTGCCCCTGTAGTAGTGATGCTTACACGCGTAATGCCCCCTATACCAGTAACGCTTACACACGTTACGCCCCCTGTATCAGTGACGCTTACAAACATAATGCCCCCTGTACCAGTGACACTTACACACATAACGCCTGCTTTACCAGTGACGCTTACACACGTAACGCCACCTGTACCAGTGACGCTTACACACGTAACGCCCCCTGTACCAGTGCCGCTTATACATGTAAAGCCCCCTGTACCAGTAACACTTACACACGTAACACCCCCTGTACCAGTGACACTCTATCACACGTAACGCCCCCTGTACCGGTGATGCTTATACACGTAACGCCCGCTGTACCAGTGACACCCTCACACATAACGCTACCTGTATCAGTGACGCTTACACACATTATGCCACACATACACACACATACATACATACTGTGCATACATTACACACATACACAGTCACACATACATATACATATACACAGATACTGTATACATATACACACACACACACACACACACTTACCTAAAGAAATCTGGAAGGCCGGAGATGTAGCAGGGTGCTGCAGCTTGTTCCCGTGTAGCACCACCCCCTTTTGGGTCCCTTACAGCCACTGCACTGTCACAGGGAAGGGGAGATGAGAGTAGGCTTCAAGCTGCTGGCCCTACAGTATTTTTGCAAGCATCACCTGTACCTCTTGAATCTGTGGCAGCCTGGTCCACCCATTGTAGCTCCGCCTCATCTGCCCCGTGAGGCTCCTTCCCCTTTTCTGACAAATACAATCAAGTGGGGGAGGACTGGAGGCTTGCCTTGAAGCTGCCGCCACCGCTGCCTGCAGCAGGGGGACAAGTGCAGTGGCAGCACTGGGATGCAGAGCAGGGAGAGCGCCTCTCCGGTCCGGCGCCTACCTGCACTGCATCCCTTTGCTGAGCGGGTAGCGCCGGGCCTGAGTATATAAATATGTATGATTTGTGTAATTCGATAGAGACTATAACAATTTTCTAGGCAATTTGCAGCACCTAAAACATTGGGTTGTGTCTGACCTTCAAGTGAACATTTCTATTCCAAGCATCAAGTCAAATTTAGATTTGTCTACACATTAATGTAAAAGCTGGATTAAATATTGTTTCCTATTTCCTGTATATCTTGGACCTCAGCCAGGGGTGCTCCTTGAATGAGACAACTCCTTGCAACTACACTGTGTGTCTTATTAATTAGAAATACTCTTATTAGAACATATATGACATTTATTTTTCCTGCCGACTCTGCATCTTTGGAAGAATGAGCCTATAAGTATCTGCTTATGCAGGCCATTACCATTGTGACATAATGCGAACTTCAGCTCTTTTAGTGGAATAGCAAACAACATTAAAACAAACCAAATGATGTAGAGTTTGTAGGGGCTGTGTGTAATCAGAGAACTCCAACAAAACAAAAGAAAAGTAGGTATTATGGGTGCAAACTATCTCAAAAAAACATTACTTTTCTTAGATTTATTAAAAACTATTCAGCAAATATCATTAAAAATCAATAGAATAGTAGTGAGACAGATAGAAATTTTGTGTGATCAAAAAACAAACAAACCTGTGTTTCACAGTATGTGGCTCCTGGGACAGTTACCAGAGGTTATGCACCAAAAATAGTTAAAAGCAGCTGTTTAATACTGTATAACGACTCTCATCAGTGCACACACTGAGAAACAGCTGCTCTGATATCTACAGTCGCACCTGCTGTAAGTGATCGCAGGAACAGCACTGTATTATCAACAATCAGAATGGCTAATTACTAAGACTTAAACAGTTTATAGTCTATCTACTGTTTTGTAAGATGCTCACATTGGGGGACAAAGTGGTGCACTCAGCACTGAGGATAGATATAAGTGATTAATCAAATGCCAAATAGAGGCACATTAAAGTGCTCCATCACTGGTGAATTTCCCATTAGGCACAAGGGGCGCGTGCCTAGGGGTAGAACCTGTTGGGGGGTGGTGGTGGGGGCACTTGGATGCTTGTGTCGGTACTGTCAGACTGAAATGTTCCAATAATTGCAAAATATTTCCACTGTACTGTACCATATTCCATCTTGAATGGACTGTAACCAGGTAAGCCATGCACATACTTAGTAAATATGTATACATAATTAAAAATAAAAACAAATAGTCAGTTAGTGGCTTTATTTATTATTATTATTATTATTATTATTATTATTATTATTTATTATTATTATTAAAGAAGGGGGCTGCCATTCTGTTGTGCCTATGGGCGCCCTCACCCCTAAATCCTCCCCTGTGCTCAATATAACCTTTATTCCAGCAACTGTCTCAGGAAACGCCCATTTTTGGATTAAAGGCGAGATTCAGGTTTGTTAGCAAAGCAAAAAAGCACACAACTGAGCAAAACCATGTTGCACTGCAGGTGGGGAAGATGTAACGTGCAGAAAGATTTAGGTTTGGGTGGATTATATTGTTTATGTGCATATTAATACTGGCTGATTTATTTCTATACTGCAATTTAAATTTCAGTTTGAACACAACCTACCCAAATCTAACTCTCCCTGTACATTTGACATCTGCCCCACCTGCAGTGCAACATGATTTTGCTCAGTTGTGTGCTTTTTTGCTTTGCTAACAAGCCTAAAACAGGCTCACAGTAATATGTGAGAACCAGCTGATCTCACAATCTAATACCCCTTTTCCAGTGACATCTAAATCCCGGGTTATATTACACATGGACACGCATCAATCCGGAATTTTGCTTAGTGGAAAAGTATCCAAACAGATCCAGTTAGACTGGTATCCAACCTTTGTAGCTATCAGGGCTTTACCCAGCAAAGACCCAGGTGAACTGCAGTGTAAATGGGTAACCCAGGTCGTCCAACCCAGGGCTCATTCAGCAGCATGACTCTGCTAAGAGTGATTTACTCAGGGACCATCCACAGTGATCAGAATAAGAAGACATTTGGTCAAAGTATAAAGGGTAGAACATATTAACTATTACACAGACCTGTCACATAATCATTTACAACTCACAGAGAAGTGGGGCTCATATTTCATATTACAAATAAGGCAATTGTAGGTGTTTGAGAAAGAATCTTGCTGGACTGACAATAAGCCTGTTTACACTGTAATAAGCAACAATTTTGCAATAAATGACAAATACAGCAATAGTTACAGAAACATTTACATATTGAAAGAATTATACAGCGAACAGTGAGATATCAGTTCAATTTTCACTCTTCTGTGCATCTATACAGGAATTAAATGTGTAATAAGGTTATAGCATATCAGAATGGGATGTAGTTAATATACCAGCTGTCGGGATCTTGGTGTTCAGGATCCTGATGCCGGAATCCTGACAGCCGGTAAAATGCAGGTGGTCGGAATACCAACTGCTCCCCGGTATTCTCACTCGGGTAGTGGAGCCACGCCACCACCTGAGGGAGAATAGAACCCATGGCGAGCAAAGCTCACCATCGGACCCAAAGCATGGCAAGCGCAGTGAGCCCACGAGGAAACTTGCTGCGCTCGCTGCTGGTATTGCGGCTGGTGGGATGCCGCTGTCGGGATTCTAACAGTCAGCATCCTGTCAGTCTAGATATAATACTAAACCCATCAGAACATGTAACCCCAATAATTAAAAGATTACCCTTCTTTACTGCTTTACTTTTCTTAAGCAAATGCTGGCTGTCGGGATCCCACCGTTCAGGATCCTGATGCCGGAATCCCAACAGCCGGTAAAATGCAGGCGGTCGGAATACCAACCGCTCCCCGGTATTCCCACTTGAGTGGTTGGGCCACGCCACCACCCAAGGGAGAATAGAACCCGTGGCGTGTGAAGCTCGCCACCGGTCCTGAAGCGTGGCGAGTGCAGCGAGCATGTGAGGAGACTCACTGCGCTCACTGCCGGTATTGCGGCTGGTGGGATGCTGCTGTAGAGATGCAGACAGCCGGCATCCAGTCAGCCGGGATATCAAACTGAACCCATCAGAACATGTAACCCCAATAATTAAAAGAATACCCACCTTTACTATTTTTATCCATACTTGCCTACCTGACCCTCTCCATGAGGGAGAAAATGCTCTGTTCCTGGACTTTCCTGGTAATGTATGATTGCCATCACCTGTGGTGAAACTCCTTTCTTATCAATGAACTAGCTCACCACAGGTGATGGCAATCATACATTACCAGGAAAGTCCAGGAACAGAGCATTTTCTCCCTCATGGAGAGGGTCAGGTAGGTAAGTATGTTTTTATCCATATACATTTTGTACTGTTATATTGATTTTAAACAAACATTTTTAAATAAATAAATCTAATAAAAGCAATGTTTTAAAGACACAACATGCATCACCATACCTACATTTTCTTTTGTTTTATTTGATTTATGACAATATAGGTTAAGTATAGCACTACCATATTTGTTCAAGTAATAAGTAATTATATGGAACTCTTAATAAAAAAGGAGCATTTTGTCTTGTGCTACTCATTCTTCCTCTCTCTGTAAAGAGAGAACTGTCTACATGCTGAAAAATCTGCAAGGAGGACAAGAAGTACTAGATAAACTGCTAGAGACTGTATCAAGCTGAATATAACCTTTTGTTGAACACATTTAAAGAGAGCCAGATAAAGAGGCACAAGGGACGAGTACCCCTGGGGCACCCTCTGTCAGTTGGCTTCCCTGCCTGGAGCTGCTCTGATTAAGCTCTGGCTGCTGCTGTCCCCACTCCCATGACCTGACGTGGCAAGTCCGGTGATTGTACCTGGGTCTCTCCCTTATGCTTGCACCATTGGAAGGGCCAGTAACCAGGAAGCCTCTTCACCAGAATAACCCTGACCCAGCACAATAACAGATAAACAGGCGAGGAGCCTGCAGCTACCACGCCACTTCCATGAGGAGCAAGAAGAAATATGGTAACTGAAACTACTGCGGGGGAACGGGTGCTACGGCTGCTGTAGAGATGACGGTGGGAGCTGATGGATAGACAGTGGCAGGAGGGGTGAACTGTTGATATACTGTAGAGAGATACACAGGGGGAGGGGTTGCTGAGGCTACTGCTCAGAGGTACAAGGAGGGACTTATGATATGGAGAGGAAGGTATTAAGGCTGCAGAGACGCAGGAAAATACAGAGGATGCTGAGGAGACATAAGAGGCGAGCTGAGGTTATGGAAAGATGCAATGAGATGAGACTGTTGGAGAGACATTGTGAGGAGGGCACAATAATCTGCGTTAAGTCAGTTTTGTAAAAACCTGTATTACAGTAAATATGTTTTATGATGATGACATTGATTATATTGTTACTTAAACAGTGGTTGCCTACATGAATAGTGGATACCGACTGAAGAAGGCGATATTTCTGTTGCCAACCCTGATGTCCATGGATGATTCTGATCGTTTCCAACCTTGGAAACCAGGGAGTGCTGCTGCTGCTGGGAGAGCTGCTTTTAGTGGTAGCGGGGGGGAAGCACACACACACAGCAGGCACAGCCAGGCGATGGTACAGACAAGAGGGAGATGAACCCCTATCTTAAGGGCCCCGGGCCCCTGAAGGTTTTATCCGGCGCGGCACTTAAAACTTACAAAAAGTCCATATATTGCCTTTGTTTTGTAGACTCGGGGTCTGTTACTGCTCATTGCAATCTTCTTTTCTGATATGTCAAGAAAAAAATAACAGAACAGTAAAAGTAAAACTATTCCTACCCAGGCCAGGTGGTTGTCAGGGAGGGGATCCGGTCTGAAGATCAACAGTGTCTAGCTTGACAATGTTTAGGTCGACCACTATAGGTTGACAGTCACTAGGTCAACATGTTTTCAAGGTCGACAGGGTTTCTAGATCGACATGTTCTAGGTTGACAGGTCAAAGGGTCGACATGAGTTTTTAAAAAAAATAATCTTTTTTTAACTTTTTCATGCTTAACGATCCACACGGACTACGATTGGGAATAGTAACCTATGCCGAGTGCAGTGGTAGCGGAGCAAGACACCTTGCCCGAAGCATGGCGAGCAAAGCGAGGCATGCGAGGGGACACGGTGCACTAATTGGGTTTCCCGGTCACTGTACAGAGAAAACGACACAAAAAAACATGAAAGACTCATGTCGACCTTTTGACCTGTCGACCTAGAGCATGTAGACCTAGAAACCCTGTCGACCTTCAAACCCTGTCGACCTAGTGACTGTCGACCTATAGTGGAACAAAAGTAAAAAAAAAAAAAAGATATAATTTGTTAGGGGACTTTTAAAAATAGGCAAAAGCCCTACATCAGTGTTTTTCAACCACTGTGCCATGGCACACTAGTGTGCCCTGAGCAGCCTGCAGGTGTGCCGCCATAGAAGCAGAGCCAGGCCCGTCAGTGTTTTGCCGCTACCGAGGCCCTGGAACAATCAATACTGAGCTTAGTGGTTGCAGAGCTAGTTCTAATTTTTGGCCCGGGCAGTGTTGGGCTCTTCTGGCTTTCTCAGATGTGGCTCATGCGTTACCTATGGAGAAGCTGTGACATGACATCCTAGGACACGCATCTGCACCATGCATCACCATTATATTTGAGTGTGCCTTGGCAATATTTAAATCTTGTTCAGTGTGCCGCAAGTTGTAAAAGGTTGAAAATCTCTGCCCTAGATCATGTGAAAATGTCCTGTTTTTTAGAGCTTTTTATCTTGATAAATTAGCACCTTAAACTCATACACAATGGGATGCATCCTCCTTTACAAATCCACATTTCATTATACAATCAGAAGTCATTGTATATAATTTCTAATTTTCTGACAGTAAACCCAAGAAAACTGTTGTTTGTCTATATGATGCTAGCTTAGATGACCCCATAGTGCAACCATACTTGCCTACTTTTGAAAAAGCATTTAATGGAGAACGGCATTAAAGTGGATATACAGTGCCAGAGATGTGTGTCATAAAATTGACTTACAGTATATCCAAATGTAAACAAGCCCCTAAGCAGTTATATCTGGTCACATATTTACTGTACTCTCAAGTGGTCATGGGAAATCTTATTTGAAAATGAGTGTAGATATTGTTGTGTCTTATAGCCAATGCATGAAAATGATACCATTTGAATGTTTTTATCTCTGAAGTCTACAGCTACATAATGGGGGTAAGGTGCAATCAGGGAGATTGTTGCACTCATCAGGGGGTTAGGGAGATTGCTAACATTTCAAGGAGTCTCCCCGACATTCAGGGAAAGTTGTCAAGTATGACTGTAACAGAGACACCAATGTACAGTATCAGGAATAACACATTACTGATCTCTGGGAGAAGGCTTATAAATCAGTATCAGTATGTTATCCTTTATATCTCCAATAATTAGGCAGTTATAAAGCAGTGGATATTGCTTATTCTACCAAAAACAATTAATAAGCGGGGGGCAATCAGCAATTAAAAATTAAAACAATCAGCAATTAAAAAACAATTAATAAGCAGGGGCAATCAATTTGCCGGCTGTAGGGATCCCAGCAGTCAGGATATCGGCTCACAGGGGCTATTCCCAATTGTGGGTGTCCATGACACCCATAGATGTCGGCGACTCATAGCACTCACCCCGCTGCCAACATTCTGCGCTGGGAATACATATGTAGTCCGCTAGGTCTGGCCCTATAGAATGTGGTGCCATTGGCAACATTTTAGCTGAAGACACCCACACCTCCACAGGGGACACAGGCCTAGCATCTGACCTGTGACAGGGAAGCATGGGCTTAGGGTCCATCCTAACACAGGTGCACAGGACTAGTCCCAGAACATAAATGCCCTCTGCCTGGCACTTTAACTCGATGTACCCCTGGGCCTCGTGTCTGCATCACTATTACCAATACCTTCATGGTCTAGGGTGATAGTTATAAATACAGGGTGTCCCTTTGCTGGCCTTTCCCCACAGGGGTCAGCATAGCTCCACAGCTTGCCAAGTACAGTATCCTCTCTTACATCTGGGTGCTGGCATAACTTCACCTGATCAGCAAGAGCCCCCTTACCACCAGGGCATCTTGGAGACTTCTATCTTGACCCAGAAACTTCGGTCTTCCATCTGCTACCTCTTTTGGTCTTCTGTCTTCTGGTGCTTTTGCTCTTCCTTGCCTCTTCTGTGCTGCCCCTTCTACGCCTCTTCGGAATCGGGAGCTATTCTATGGTCCTCCTTGCTGTCATAATGACTTACTTTGCACCATTCACACTGGTAATACCTCTTTCACACCACAAATGCCGGATTCCACCCGGGAATTGGAAACGGTTCCTTCCTGGGTGGGATCCGGCATTGGACACTGCTGCTGGCTTCCCCAACCCGGCGATATGCCAGGCGGGTTGCCATAGCAGCAGGGGGTGGAGCCAGCAGGGGGGTCGGAGGCGGCGCTGGGAGATGAGATCATCTCCGCGCCGCCTCTCCCTGCTGTAGTAAATAGGTCCCGGGTCGCATCGACCCGTGAGCCCATTTACGCTGCCATTGACCCGGTATTCAACCCGGGAATAACACTGCTTTATACCCGGGTTGAATTGCCGAGTCAGACGACCCGGGATTTCAGCTATGGCGCTTTCACACCGCATGCTGACCCTTGTCGACCCGGCAATATGCCGTGTCGATACCGGGTTATCTGTACGGTGTGAAAGGGGTATAATTGGCTCACAGCAGCCGATCCAGTTTGGCATCCAGGGCAAGCTGAGGCTTGTAGTCCATCTGTAAATAGACATGAAATGACAAAAAGTCTTAGAATAAGTATTTTAATTAAATAAAAGCTTCCAGTTACACATCCCTTTTTATAAAATGTATTCCTCATCCTTATTACAAAGGATCTATTTAGGATTATATGTGTAAAAAAGGAAGAGGCTTCACTAATGCAGTAAATTAGCCCCTTACCAAGAAAAACAAAAAAACAAAAGGCATATCTGAAACAAATCCGGGCATCCTCCCAGAACACTTCTTACAGAGGAATATACCACTTCATAGTGTCTAAGTGTTCTCAGATAAACATTTATGATTTAGGAAAAAGAGGGTATACCATGGTGTAGTAAATGTAAGGTACTTTAACAATCAACAATAATGTTCATACTTACAATAAATTTAAAAAAAGTTTATCTAATGTTCAGCGTCCATATTGTTCTGTATATAAAAGTTTGTCCATGTTACATTAATACATGAAGCAACTCCTACAGCAGGTCATCGGCTTGCATGAAATACCAGCACATTTTCTAGTCAGTACCATAAAAGAAATATCTTCTTGTTTGCATTTTGTTGTTGCAGTCAGTGCTGATATGACTTCATCATTTGTTAAACTGGTAAACCTATTTTAAGGCGCGGTGTGTGGTCCCGGGTGGCGGCCAGCGGGTATGCAGTTTGTGCCAGTGGATTTTCTTTGAACCGTGTGGTAACCAGCCCACAGCGTGTGCTATATGGTACGAGTCCTATACAATTTGTCCGTGGACCTGTTACTGTTTTTAAATTGAATAAACAGTCTGTACTATGAACGCCTTTTCCATTATGTTTTATTCCTATATATATATATATATATATATATGTATATTGCGTACAAAAGAACTCCCCTATTGTTCTGTGATGGGAGCTGCACCTCTAGATGAACCTCCTGTTAGAAAGGTTCCCAAACAGAATGAATAGAAACTCTGAGGGCGCTGAGTGTGAGACATCCCGATATACACAGTACAGTGTATTAAGGAAGTGAGGTCATAGGGTTTTATGGTATAAATAACCCATCTGGGGCACCTCTCTCAGTATCACCTTGGACTCTGAGAGGATCACATCACTATTGATTGTAGGTATCACTGATGCTACTCTGCTCCCATATATTAACATTGGGATTATTTTCAATTTGTTCCATATTTGTATTTTTTTTATGTATGTATATATTTGTTAGAAGAAATAGAGCTTTTTGGTTACTCTAGTAATAATTGATAATCAAATATTGTCCATTTTACTGAAGTTTGATAATTATAACAATATTTCTGACTATTACCAATAATCATATACTATATACCAGAAATTAATTTATCAGCTCAATTTATTGCCTAATTGTCATAAGCATAAGTTATACTGAAAATTGTTAATTAACTAATTTTTAGGTCATTTAACCGCGAAGTGGTTAGTGTATGAAGCTGGTTACCATCCATCTATTGAGTCTGGGTCAAAATATCTATACACTGTAGATTGGTATGTATCCCTCTGTATCACTACCTTTATTACAAGATCACCTCCACGGTGTTAATTGATTTTTGTAGTTCTGGATTTTCAATTTAGGTCATCTAACAGACCATACTTTGAATCATTATCTTTTGTTTTCCGCTTAAACTTGGAATCTCATTAGTAAGCCACTTACCTTATCAATTTGGTATGTATCATCATCTTCTCCTCCTCCTGTTCTTTCTTTTTAGTTGTGGAGACCCTCTTCTAGATTCCTTATTTTAATATATTGCTTTATCCATTAGGTTTTATACTTACTTTTAACCATACATAGAGAGGTCCATATGCTTCTCCAGGATCCTTTTAAATGTTGTGGCACTTGGTATGTATAGCCATTATACAATAATTTCTCACTTAACTGGCTGTAAATACTGTTCTATTATTTAGTTGTTATATTCTGTCATTTAGAATCTGTA